>NW_015165869.1:67931-96931 GCF_001447785.1 Gekko japonicus | reverse complement strand
CCAGTAGAATGGCCCCTTTAATTGAAGGTACTATACAATTTGATTTTGGCAAAACATCTGCAACTTGGATCAGTACTGTGTACCAAAATCCTCACGCTACTTAGTTAATGAATAATCTAGTTTCTGATATATTGCAAGTTCAGCTCAGGATTAGGAATACACCTCCTATATTTACCTCACTTTTAGAACATTTTGCTACATGTATAAGATCAGGAAAAACTGTCATGGCTTAGGGGCAGAAGTTTTTCGACTTTCTGTATACATGAAGAAATATTTGGCTGCAAAATTAACAGTTGGAAAACTGAGTTACTATGTTTAGCTATCACAGATGAATCTATGGCATTTATTACCTCCAAAATGGTTCCATATAGACTAAAATCTTATTAGATACTTAGGGATTTTTATTTCTCAAACTAAGAACTTTTTTTCTGAAAATTATATTTCTGCACTGGAAGCAATAAAGCTACTCAAAAACTTTAATGGTTAGAAAAAGAGTAGTAATAAAAATGAACATCTTATGTATGATTTCATTCATATTAGAAAATAAATTGATTGCAATTACTAAGTGGCAAGAAAGTGTAACAGCTTTCTTGTGGGAGTGTACAAATCTAGAGTTGCTATTTCTTTTATGTAGAAGTAATGCATAATGGTTGAACTTTCCACATATACTTCTCTATTATTTTGCCTTGTGATAAAAATGTATTTTCAGTGAATTTATAATAATAAAAGTACAGCCTGAGATGTAATTGAAAAAAGGCATGTTAACATAATGTTAATTGTTTGTCTTGGTATTACATAGGTTTGTATAAAACAGATATCAACTGCTAGGTGTTACTCTAGCATTGTTGCAGTGTTATTGAGACAAGCTGAATAACACTTTTTTTTTGTCCTATTGTTTCTCTGTGAAATTCCTTTGCATCCAATGATACCATCTATAATAAAGGTAATATGGAGACCTAGAAAACCTGTATTCCCTAAGTAATATGAAGCTTTCTGTGCTACATTGGGCCAGTCACTCCTCTCAGCCTGACCTACCCTCACAGAGTTGTCACAAGGATATATATATACATGTTACACACACACACACACTGCTATGAGCTCCTTGAAGGAAGTGATAAAAATATACAAAATAAATGATAAATAAATCCTTCCACAAAGTGGGAGCAAAAGCTATTTGGAGGAAATATTATGCTCCAGAATAAGGTAGACCAGTTTAGTTGGTCCACATGTATCAATAGACTTCACTACATTTGATGAGTGCCTGGTGAAAATGGCAACCCACTCTGTTGAGCAGTATCACGTTTACTCTGTTGGAGATGTAATATCTGTGATGCCTCATTGGAAGATCCACTCAAGAAGTTATGATTCTGTGTGCCTGAACTATCATTCAAACTCAACTGAACCAGCAACAAGCACTCGGCTGTAACTATTGCACATGTTACTACATTAAACCAGTGTTGAGCAGATTTACTGGAATTGGAAATCAATTTTAAAAAATCCCACATTGATGAAATAAAAATAAACATGGCAGTGTAGAATCAAATTTTAGACAGCAAAAGAATTCATCAGATAACATTCAGCACTCTCTCATGGCAAGTTCTCTCCAAAGTTGCTTTGCCCTTTTATAATTTAGGCTGTCTCTGGTAAACCAGATTTTCAAGAGCTCTTTGAATGCACTCATTGCATTCATACAAACTTGTTCATATTTATGGAAGTAGACAGCTTGCACAAAGTAGTTTTCTTCATCTATATTTCATCAAGGAAGTCATTCAAGCAAAGACTCATTTGGAAGGCTGTTCCATATATAGCAGTCCCCCAAGTCGCAGAGATCTCAATTAGCATAACGGTACTTGAAGCAAGGCCCTTTCCTCAGTGGAATATCCAACAATCTATAATTAAAGAGATCTGCTACACCAGCATTCTTCATCAGAACGTAAATCTCTATACAATTGGGGGGGGGGGTTAGGGCAGAAGAAAGGAAGCGTGGGCTAATGCAACAATTATGCTGTCGACATAAATAGAGTACACAATGCATGATTGTGTAGCATTATTAGTAAAGATTTAACAAAGAAACCCAAACGTACAGAGTAAATAAGACATTCAAGAACTGGGAAAAATATATAGTAAAGTATCATTCAGCTGTTATTTTCATTATAAACCTCCTGGATTTATTACTATTCCCCTATTTAGTCTCCTCAATTCTTCTGGTACATTTGGGTTGATCTTGCAGATGGAGGAGCAGCCACATATCTAAAGAATCTCCATCAGAACACTTATACCTGTCACAGCCCAATCTGTGCAACTATCAGTGCTGTAGGCCTCCGTGCAGATCAGCATCCACATAGTCAAAGGGATGTCATGTCATGAGCTCACTCACTGCATGTCTGTTCAAAATGATTACTGTCAGCTGTAAGGACTGTTCGTGAAATCCTGATCCGACAAAAGTCAATTCATTTATTTTAGAGGTAGGCAATAGAAGAGAAGGATCAAAAAATGATGTGAACTTATACATTCTCACAGATTTTCAATTGGAGATCTCACTGATCCCCATTAGCAGTCAGGTGGATGCATATGTAGCAGAGAGACTTTTCAACCAATGAAACCACATTTGGATTTTTCTCCCCTGAGAAGACAACTTTGCTCATGCACTCACCTTCCACTGACACAAAAAGACCTTTCTGCTTCATAAGGCATTTGGAGATGGGTAGATAAAGTGAACAGAATTAATATTCAGAATCACTGCTTTAAGGAAGTATGATTTAAATTGTTTTGGTTTTATTATGTTGATACTGTAATATTACCTGGATTTTATTTGTATTTTGTTAGCTGCCTACCTTTACCTTTACCTTTTTTGCTGCCTTAATATTGCATAACAGAAAGGCATGATGTTAGTACTTTGAAAGAATGAATGAATGAATTTCCTTGCTGGACCAATGGCCATCCAGTGACCCTCTAATGCTCCTATAAGTTTACAAGCAAAGTCTGAATGTCATAGCTTTCCACTGCTGCTCAAAGCAGTGCTGTCCATTTATCCATTTATCCATCCATCCATCCATCCATCTGAGGGTTGCCAGCCCTCAGGTGGGGCCTGGAAATCTCCTGCTTTTACAACTGATCTCCAGCTGACAGAGATCCGCTCCCCTGGAGAAAATGGCTGCTATGCTATGGCATTGTACCATGCTGAGGCCCCTCCCCTCCCCAAATCCCACCCTCTCCTGGATCCCCCCCACACGAAAAAAATCTCCAGGTATTTTCCACACCAGACCTGACAGCTCTGATGTACACACACAGAGGGCCGGCTCAAGGTGTTTCTGTGCCCTAGACGAGTGGAGATGCCAACCTCCCGGTGGGGCCTGGAGACCTCTCAGCTGGCCGCCTCCTTGCCCACCCTCTCCTACCCCTGGAGCCAGAGTCCCAAGGAGGGGGAGGGGGGCGCTCCTTGCCAGACCTCCAGTCCCATGAAGATCCCCTCCTCTTCCTGCCCGAGAGCGGCTGGTTTCCCTGCCTCTCCTCCCCTTGTGGCTCCCCAAACCTGGGGCTGGTGGAAGCCTGGAAGCTGCTGCGGTCTCTAAGTCAGACTGCATGTGCTCAGAGGCTCTTCCTACTTACAGCCAAACACCCCCCCGCACACGGTTACTCGGAACAATGCGAGTGCCCCTCATCCCCGAGTGCTCCCCGGTGGTCGGTCGGCAAGCTGGCCTTCCCGCAACCTCCCCATTCCGCCCACTGCCTCTCTTACTCACTCACCCGCCGTGGAGGCCGCTGCTGCTCTCTGGCTCCCCTTGACGGCTTCTGCATCCTGCGGGCGAGCAGGAGGAAGGAAGAGAGCTCCACATCCAGCCATCAGGGTGCTGATAGCTGGGCTCCTTCTTCCCATCTGGGTCAGCTGTGGCAACTCGAAGTGTGCCCAGGTTTGTGCACATCCAGCCCATGGCAGCTTAACTCATGGTATACCCACTCCATCCACTGATCTCACCATGGGAATTGGGGTCTCTGCATGCCCAACACAGCAGCTCTGTGCATGCCTGACTCAAATACCTCCTCCTCTCTCTTTCTTGCTGGATGTGGCAGGCTAGTGTATGAGGATCAAGACTTGGGAAGGCCCAGATAATATGTGGGTACTCAGCGCCAGAGAATACTGTCACAAAAATACCTGTCTCAAGGTATGCTGCTATTGAACCCAGAGATTCCATTTAGATACTATGACTAACAGCCACTAGTAGACCAAGTAGCTTTATTTCAGTGTAAAATAAGGTATAATGACATAACAATTATAAATTTTAATATTGAACGTGACAAAGAAGATGATGCCAACCATAAAATAATGACAGTATACATAGAAAATGCAAATCTTTTAAAAATCACAATACTATAAATGCAAATCACAATATCTGAATCCATTTGTGACTACAGGGAGTCTAGCTCCAGAGTTCTTGTCTTTATAAACACCTCAAATAATTCACAATATATTGAAACAGCCAAAAATATAAAATCAGCTCCCTCAGCAATGTTTATGCAGTTGAGTACCCCAACTTGCGGCTTGTCCATTGATGCTTGATTTTCTCCCTGGTATTTGATGGCTTGTCTCTACAAACAGAATGACTTCTAGAGTAGGACAAATAGATCCCAAAGGACAACTAATTAGGCAGTCACCAAGTTACTGCCTTGCCTAAAGGACTAAAATGATGCTAGGCATCCAATCTGGGTGCAATTACCAATGTTAATTAGGGAGGATGATGCTTACTAATTGGACATCTGGAGGAAGAGTTTCATAAGGTTATTTGTTTGTGTTGTTTTTAATTATGGCTTGCTAACCCATCACCTTTTGGCTAAGGGACAGAAAAATAATTTGCTGCTGCTGCTGCTGCAGCTAGTGTCATTACAAAAGAAACTAGGCTTGCAGACTGTTGTCCTTGAACTACTTGGTCCAGATTTGGATTTCAACCTAGGCATTAGCTTGGTATCTTTAACATTTACTATTATGCTGAAAAGTCACCATGTATGTCCCAACCAGGGATGTGGAATAGGATGGTATAATCCAATCTCATGAGATCTTGGAAACTCAGTGGGCTTGGTACTTGGGTGGGGGACCACCATGGGAGACTCTTCAGAGGAAGACAATGGCACACCACCTCTGGTTCTCACTTGCATTGAAAGCCCCTTGCTGGGGTCACCATAAATTGGTTGCAACTTGACAGCACATGCAAACATATAAGTCAGACACAAAGAATGCAATTTGGTGCAGACGAAAACCATTTGTCTCTATCGGAAAATCAATGATAAATTGAATGTTTCTCACACATCATTAAATGAAGTTGCATTTTTTCACCCCAACTGACACCACACACCCTCCAAAAATTAACAGATCTAAATTAGTATATCCAATTCCTCCCAAGCAACCCTATCACCAAAGCACTGTAGCTATAAGCTGGGTGCTCCACACTAACTGCTGATAGCAGGCAGGCACCACTTTCTCCACCTTCCTTTTTGAGGGATAGAAAGTCACGTGAGTGGAGCTATTAGACCATGGTAATTTCAGCAAGAGTAACTAAGAATAAATACTTGGAAGGGGAAGGCCCACAGTTCACTAGTCCAGCCAGATGTGGTTTGACCCTTTAAACTTACTAGGAAAGTTTCTAGAGTGTCATGGGGGGGGGGTCAGGAGCAAGCCAAATTGAGCCCCAATTGTACAGACAGTGCCGCAGGAGCCATTCATCTCAGACCCATTCAGCAGTAGTGTGGAAGGTGGTGATGAACAAGCCTATACTTGGTGTCTTTGCCACTGATGGCTGAATCCTAGAGAAGTGACCCACACACAGGTTGCTCAGCTTGGCTATGTCCTGGTCCATTTTAACAACCCAATCATCCATCAAGCTCATGACTCACCTGCAGAAGACCTCAGGATCAGTTCCAGGATCTTCAATTAAGACGGCCTTAAATAGTAAGGCTCAGAAAAATGTCTACTGAGGAAAAAAAATGAGTAGGGTCTAAATGTGAACAATCTTAATCCAAAGAGTGATTAACACATGGAATTCATTGCCACAGGAGGTGGTGGCGGCTACAAGCATGGATGGCTTCAAGACGGAATTATATAAACATATGGAGCAGAGGTCCATAAGTGGCTATTAGCCACAAGGTATAGATAGGAACTCTTTGTCTGGGGCAAGTGATGCACTGTATTATTAGTGCTTGGGGGGACAGACAGTGGGAGGGCTTCTAGTGTCCTGGCCCCACTGATGGACCTCCCAATGGCACCTGGTATTTTTGGCCACTGTGTGACAGAATGTTGGACTAGATGGATCATTGGCCTGATCCAACATTTGCTTCTCTTCTCTTCTTATGTTCTTATCTCATTCTATATATTATAATAGTCCAGTGTCAACCTGTAGATTTCAAGGCAGCTAATCAACTATCAGTACCTTAAGGCAACTGGTAGGTTCTCATCTAAAATTGCTGTATAAAATTTCGAACAAGACTACTAAGAATGAAAATTCAGGACACTGTTGAGAAGAGGTTTAGTGTTCAGAGTAGTGTTGTCAGTATGAGCAAAAGGCTGGCAGAGCAACCCCTGTGACTCTTGGAAACCCAGTAATGGGTCCATGGGATGGAGGAAAAGAAGGCTTTAGCTCCCTTTCCTATATTCAAAGGCTTTATGTGGACTTGGAGAAGGGACAGAGCAGCTGGAGGGGTGTCTCTAGGAGCATCCCTATTAACACACAAACACACACACAGAGCTAGCCATCTGCTCCGGATGTTACTGACAGAAGAGAACCATTCTGTTTTAAGAAACCAGATATGGCAGTGAAAAGATGAGGAAATTATTTTTCTCTGTATAAACACAATGAACTATAGATCGCCCCCCTTCCAGCAATATTTACAGTGTTTTGGTGGCAGTCCTGATTTTGGCACATGTGTTTGCCACCCTCACTTGTTCAATCTTAATCTCCCCAGATTTGCCTGGAAACTCAAAATCCTGGTCTAGCTGTAATTAGAAACTTCAGTGAAATTACACCTTGGCACTGATAGATCATCTTCAATTAGCATCGCTGGGGGTAGCTTCTAACTAGGAAATCCCATTAATTAAAGTCTTTAGGCATAGTCTAGTATACCAGTAGGTATGCTTAAGTCTCACTGATTCCATACAGGACCGGATTCCATGCTAATCAGTCCTGCATTACAAGTTATAAATGGAACGTGCCCTGATTCTTGTTTCGCCAATTGATAAAGAAAGTCTGAAACAGAGAAGAGCTAATATTCCCTTACACACTTATTGCTGTGGTCAGAGAGAGAAGCAGGTGAAGAAGTACTTAGAGGCAAACCAGCCAAAGGAAGGAGAAACTGAAGAAGTCAAATGTTAACGGTTGACTAATGGAGAAGCAGGGCCTAAGAGAAAGAAAGGTGCAACTAAAGTCTGACAGTAATCCAACTGTCTTGGCTAACAAAATGGATATCTTTGAAAGGCTTCAACATTTATTTTTTCCTATCTTTCAGATGGAAGAAATTAAGATATGTATGCTATAGAACATAGGGTGCAACAGTTTGCCACATTTTCTCAAGTATCAGGTATACCGTCAATTTTTCTTATAGAAAACATAGACATATTCCATAAATATGTCACAGAATACTATTTTATATGATAAGTTATAAATAATAAGCAAAACAAGTGTAGGAGATAGGTAAGTATTGCAGCTATTTCAAATTTCCCCCAAATTTCCATTTTTATACACACACACCTCCCCACACTTCATAGGTTCAAGATTCCTGAAAATTTTACATCTCTAAAAACCTGGAAATAAGAAAGGGGAACTTACCTTGCCCTTGCTCGCAGTTTCAGACACCTTTCCCTTTTTGCTGTGTATCTCATTAGCAACAATTATAGCAGTTTAAAAATCAATTTCCAACAATCTTTCAGAATTGAAATCAAATTATTAGAACCCAGGACATATACTGAAAGCCTGTAAGGCACAAGTGTGGGAGTAGGGCTGGGAAGAACTGTGTTCTGTTCCACACTTTTCAATGAAGCTCACTGGGTAGCCTTGGTAGGCTATGCTTTCTCTTAGCCTAATTCAGTGTTTCCCAGCCTTTTTGTATGGTGACTCAGAAGTCCAAATTTACTTGGTATGGTGGCCAACTTTAACAAACAAACAGATCATGCACAAATCAATAAAACTACAAAAGCACAGGGCCCATTTTCACAGGATTCTTGATCCACTTTTCAATACAATTCAGAGGCTGGGAAATGTTGGCCTAACCTAACCTCTAGGATTGTTCCAGAGATAAAATAGAGAAGGGAAAAATCATGTATGCCACTCTGAACTCTTCGAATGATTAATTTAAAATGTGATAGATATCGAGGGCTGAGAGGATGGAGTTAAACCGGGGGAGTATGCATGACGCCCTGGTTTAGTACACATAGCCATTATCCCAGTTCAGTTCTCCTGTAAGCAAATTGTTGCCATACGTTCATAGGTTCAGATTAACTTCAGATGCTCTGAGTGGTTTCTGAAAGGGAGGAGCAATGTGTCTCTGTGCCCAGAATTCTCAGAGATGCTCTGTATCAATCCCACTTCCAGCGACCTGTACATCTTCAGTCCTGTAGGGGTTATTTCATTATTAACGAACCTTGTTAATTTTCCAAAAATGCAGGTTTAGATTATGTTTTTATGCCAGTATGATGTTTGTTTTACATGTTAAAAATTGTTTAGCTACAGGATTAAGATATCTATTTTATTAATAAATTAAAATGTGTTCCTTTATAAAGAGTATAAAAATTTCCCACTCCCAAAGTGGGAATAGCCGTACATTATTCTCTATTACTTAGTTTCCATCCCTATGGGAAGTTAGAAGAAGTATTCATCTCCCCTTTGCAAATAGATGACCCTTTCTCCCATTTACTCTTGGCACAAGTGGATATCATACAGATTGACGGTCCACTCCCCACTATGTATGCAATTCTTCTCTCCCCCCCCCAATAAAATAATCCATTTGTTTTGCAAAATAAACACTGTTTAATCGGGACAGCTTTTGGCATTAGGTGACGTTTATTTTCAGACAAAGATTTTAAATGTTATCAGCATGACATGGGTCCCTGCCACACGGGGAGGGGGGAGGAACGGGTGAAAAAAGAAACATGCAGCGGCGGGATCACATTGATCTCCTGAGCCACGGTGCATTCCCTTCCCGGCACGATCAGATGCCGGGGAAAGCGACAGTGGGGAATGGGAGACTGCTGAACTGCGCATGTCTGAACATGCGCAGTTCAGCCAGGAGCCGGGGATGCGCCGGCAGAAGGACGCGCCGGCGATCCCACGGCCGGTCTTGATGCGGCCGCGCTGGAAGAACCACCTTGGTAAGTGGTGTATTTTTGCTGCGCCTTTTCGAAGGTTGGGACGGATCGGGGACGGGTGTGCACCGCTTCCCAGATGTTGCGGTGAGATCGCGCCCATTTGCTGTGCCCCCAGTCCATCCCTCTCCTGGGCTAAACCTTTACGTGTGACCGGGGCCATGATTAACTTTAGTTTAATCAACAGTTTCAGTTTGTAGTGATTAATGGGCAAACTGGAGTAATTTTTCTTTCACCAAGAAATGTGCACTTAAGAATGATCACTCAACTAACAAAGCAAAAGACTTTGTGTATCAAGACATTACTATGCTGAAATTATGCAAATGAAAGTAATACCACTGATCACTGGTACTGAAGCAATATGTAAAAGAGAGACTGCAAATCTCATTTCTCAGATCACATATTTGGGCTTTTACCACTGTGGAAACATGATCAGAAGTCTAAGGGTATAATTGTTTACTAATACTATCAAAAGCTGAGACTCAAACTGAGCAGGGCTGACACTGTCAAGCACTTGGAAGGGTGACCTCCAAGGAATACCAGGGCCAGGACGAGGTAGCAGGTTATCAAACCCACCTCTTTGAAATGCCCTAGCCCCACTGGGGGGGAAGAGAGAGAACAGGGAGGAGAGAGAGAGACAGAGAGAGAGAGACTGGGGGGGAAGAGAGAGAAAGGGGGAGAGACAGAGACTGGGGGGGCCCGGCGAGCCGGGGGGTGGTAGTTGAGGGGGGGTGGAGGAGACAGGGGAACCGACGGGATGGGGGGAAGCTTACTTGCTTCTTCCTCCTCCCCTGCTCTGTGTGGAGCTCCCCCGCTCCTCCCCCCCCCGCGATTTTCACGGGTCCCCTTTCTTGTAGGATTATATTTTCAGGGAAGAAATATGAATCCTGTCCAGTTATACAGGGAATTGGCAATGAGGCAGTCCCTAGTCTGTGGTGACGGGTATAGACTACTCAGGTGAAAGACAATACTTTGTGATTTCCAAAAAATGGGAATTCGATATACTAAAAGAGTGACCTTTCCAGAAAACCTGAACTTTGTGCAGAAACATTGTAACCGAAACAAAAATCCTTATTCAACAATCTCTCACTGATAAGAACTAAGAATTTGTAAAAATAAGCTGCTACTACACCATCTTGTCTGTCAACTGAAAAATATACTTTTACCAATGTTTACCTCAGTCTTTCCAAATTCCTGACTACTCATACCATCCCTGCCTAGTAAATAAAATCTTTATTAGTGTTCACTGCACACAGTCTCCAATGCCATTGCAAGGTGTCTAAAAAAGAGGGCTCCTGTTTTCTCCTGACAAGTTCCTGTGCTGGGTAAAAGCCAAATTAACTTCTGTCAAAGGGTGGGATATTTAGATTCATAGAACCTCCAGTATTATCATGCTACTGGGAGCTAGCTCAGTGCCTGAAGAGAACTAAGAACTTGGTGGGAAAAATCTGCCTCAGGGTGGGGAGAGTCACAGGGGGTCCATCATAGGAGGTCTTTTTTCCTTGGGTGCTGAGTCCATGAAAAGACGTAGACCTCTCCACTGTGAAGGCAGCCATTGACCGTGTGCTTGCCTAAAGAGATGGTACAAGCTTCAAAGTAAGGACATTTTGTAGAGAGCTGTAACTTCCAAAACTTAAGGATCCTGTCCTATTTTGACATCTGATAGGGCATGTATAGAGAGAGGGCCAGAGGATTTGCATTTTACCAATTTCTTTTGAATCCCTTGCTCAATCTGGTGCTGTGCTAAAAGTATGCTTATGAACAGGGCTTTTTTGTAGAAAAAGCCCAGCAGAAACTCATTGGCATATTAGGCCATACCCCTGAAAGTGCAGCTCATTAGCATATTAGGCCACACACCATGCCTTCCCTTGGCTTGCCCGGGCACCCTGCGGCTGCGGGGAGCCTGGGCAAGCCGGCCCTTGGACAGGCTGGGAAAGGCACAGGGAGGCATTTAAATGCCTCCCTGATCCTTCCTGGGCCCCCCCTGGCCCACCTACCTTGGAGTCACCAGGGGGTGGTCGCTCTCCAGGCCTTCCCTCTGTAGCCACACATGCAGAAGTTTTGGCTGTAGTGGGCGTGATCAATTCTGAAGCCAGCCAGAATTCCATTCCTGTGCGTTCCTGCCCAAAAATAGCCCTGCTTATGAACCTTTTCTTCTTAATATATACTTTATAACTTAAGATGCTGGCAGTGGTTCTCTGTACCACATAGACCTCCACCATCTTGGACCTTCTATTTTACAAGGAGTACCAGGAGGAAGGCAAGCAGATGGCAAGTGGCTATTCTGCCAGGGGCACACAGGGCAGTAAATGGTCCTCGTGGTGACCAGGTGCTGGGCACAGGGAGACACAGAGGCAAGGCCTCAGAACTTGGAAGGGAAGCTGGGAGTTCTGACCCTCCCAGTGGGCAATTCCTACAAAGGTCAGCTGGTGGTGGCACCTACCCTAGAGAGAAAGAAAAGGCTCTCCAGGTGTTGGCAACACCTTGGAGGACAGGGCAGAATAGGGCCTGCAGGCCAGAGAAGGCCCATTCAGTACAACTCATTTTTATGTTCCAACTCAAACAAATGAATATTGTATTTATAAATCTGGACAGATTCTATGCTGATGACATTTTTATAATAAACTGGTAAAGCATGGTAGTTGAGAAGAAGTCAATGGTTTGAATTGCATCTTTGCCATGAACTCCTTAGGTAGCCTTAGGCAAGTTCATCTGAGCCTCATATGGGGACAATAATACTTACCAATTTTAGAGTGGTGTTGCAAGAATTACAAGGATACATCTTGAAAGAGCCATACAAAAACATGTGCCAGGATTTCCTGCTACAGCCTTTCCATAGTACTTGAGCCTTAGAATGAACTAAATACTATATTAGCCTTTTATACTAAGAGCTTCTCAATCCCACATGATGCAATTTGGACTTTTTGACCTTCCTGCATAAAGTTCCACTCAGTGAGGTAACACAAACTGACTCAAATGTACTTTCTCACACATGGACACACATGAAGCTACTTTACCCTCAATCAGACCTTGGTCGATCACAGTTCATATTGTCTATGCAGACTGGTAGCAGCTCTCCAGGGGTCTCAGGTGGAGGTCTTTCACATCACCTAATGTCAAATTCTTTAACTGAAGATGCTGATGATTGATCCTGGGACCTTCTGCAGGCCAGGCAAATGATCTGCCACTGAACCATGGCACCTTCTCCCTGCCTAGAGAGCTTAGTCCCTTTCCTTTTTTGCGGTTGTTCCCAAAATCCCTCTTGAAGGGGAAAAATAAACAAAAAACAAGCAAACCACTATTGATTGTTTGCCTGGGTATTTGTTTGCCTGGGTATTTGGACTCTGACCTGTTTGGGGGCCCGTAGAATTGGACCCCCTGGTCCAATGTTCTTCAAACTTGGTTGGTATCTTAGGGAGAGGCTCCAGCAGCTACCCTGCGAGTTTGGAGCCTCTCCCTCAAGCCCCCTCCCCTCCAGCCCCCAGAATATACCCTATGTTTTTGCCATTGACTTCAATGGCCCATAGGATATAATAGGGCAGAAATTGAAAGGAGGGGAAGGCGGGGTCGGCTCTGCAGGCGGTTTTTCAGGCTGGGGCTCCGGCGCGGAGGCTGGAAAAGGCAGGGAAGGCAGCTTAGCTGTCTGTCCGTCCCCCCTCCCCCCTTTGGAGCTGCTGTGGAAAAGAGCCTCTTCCAGAGCTGGGGGAGCCAGAGGGAGGCAAAGGAACGTCCCTCCCCCCCCCATGCCATTGCACAGAATAATCACCAAAGGCTTCCTCCCCCCCCATCTTGCGGAAACGAGTTTGCAGCGTGGAAGGGGGGGTTGCAGCGGGTCGCCGGAGGATCTGCAGGAGGCTGGACCAACCGGGTAGGGAGCCCCGGGAATCCCCTCCCAGCTCGCTAGAGCCACGTCACCCAGGGGCCGGCTCTGATCGGCGCGCACGGTTCTTGGCGGGCTCTGACCTCACCCTCGTCGGGCGGGCTTTGTCCCTCCGCCGCGCGCACGGGTTTTGCCGAGCAGGGAGGGATTCCTCTCGCTTCCTGGGGATAGCTCAGCGTCCTCCTCCCTGGCCACTGGAGGCAGCCGCTGCAGCCACGTGCCGGGCAGGCGAGGCGTGGCGGAGAGAGAGCCCCTCTGGCTGGCAGGCAGACGGGCAATGCTCTGGTGGGCGGGGCTTCTGGGGAATTTCGGAGGACTTCAGCCCCCCAGCCCCCCCATAGATTACGCCGGTGCTTCAAAGCTGCCATCCCTTTCGCAGATGTTTAATTAATATAAATCCTGCCTTTGCAAATACCTTAAAAATGATGCCAATCATATATCTCCTTTATAAATAGGGTCTCCCTATCCACTGGCTGCTTTTCCTGAGTCCTGCCTTTAACATTCTAAACATTTTGTTGTTCCTCACCTCCCCATAGGCAGTCAGAACACAGAGGTCATTTGCATATGCAGCCTCATTGGCCTTTGCCTCAGAACACAGAGGTCGTTTGCATATGGGACTTGCCTCCAAACCAACCATTCCCTTCCAGGGAACCATCGTTGCCAATCTTCAGGTGAGGGCTGGAGATCACTCAGAATTACAACTGCTTTCCAGATGGCAGAGATCAGTTCCCCTGGAGAAAATGGTGGGCTCTGTATCCTTATATGCTGCTGAGGTGGCCCCTGTATGACAGCCAATGTGACGTAGCATTCAGGGCTTCAGAGCACAGGAGAGGCTGCAGGTGTGTGTGTGTGGGGGTGGAAAGCTGAAGAGTGAGGGCGAAATAAAGGTAGGTTGATGATTGGCTGGGAAGAAGATAGGGTTGCCAACTCCAGGTGGGAAATTCCTGGAGATGTGAGGGATAGAGCCTGGAGAGGGTGAGGTTTCAGGAGGTGTGGGACCTCAGACAGGTACAAAGCCATAGACTCCACCCTCCAAACCAACTATTCCCTTCTGGAGATCACTCAAAATTACAACTGTTCTTTAAGTAGCAGAGATCAGTTCCTCTGGAGAAAATAGTGGACTCAGTGTCAATATACCCTGCTGAGGTCGCCACAGCAGATTGACACTGAGTGTCCAAGGCCGGGGGCACCAGCCCAGAACCTCTTTCTAGAGGCCGTTGTATTTATTTCCACAATGGGCCTTTTTCCTAGTGTGTGTGTGTGTGTGTGTGTATAAAATTAAAAACTTTAAAATGTTATGATGATGCTAAGGAGAAGTAGATCTAAAACAACAAGTAAAGGGTACAAAAGCAAAGGTCTCAAATTAGGAAACCATGCACCATGTGCAAAATGATGCAACATGTGTCCAGTGCCATGCATGCAACTATATGGGGCTGATACCATATGACTAACACCACTTTGGCACAAATACATATTTACATATGTGTGAGCAGGGCTCTTTTTGTAGAAAAAGCCCAGCAGGAATTTATTAGCATAATAGGCCACACCCAACGACATCACAGCTCATATGCATATTAGGCCACACCCCCATGTTACTAGACGTGTGGTCATCCAGCCACACCCACTTTTTGCTTCTTATTCTGTTTAACTTGTTTGATGTCAAAACGGTTTTGACAAAACAAATAAAAACATTATTTTTTAAAATAAGTTTCCAATTCCATACTTTTAATAATTAATCTTAGATTTATTTTAAAAGTAACATCAACAGTAACATAAGCAAACATCTCAATAACCACTCTGGAACTTGGAAAACTATACTGAAATGGTGAGATAAGTCTTTAAATCTAACAGTGGGAGGGCTTCTAGTGTTCTGGCCTCACTGGTGGACCTCCTGATGGCACCTGGCATTTTTGGCCACTGTGTGACAGCGTGTTGGACTGGATGGGCTGTTGGCCTGATCCAACATTGGCTTCTCTTATGTTCTTATATAAACTTCATACTTCAAATCTGCCTTTGAAATATAGATTTGAAAACAAAAGCTTACCGCAGTAACTGCTATTTAACTGTTTGCTCACCAGAACTATTACTCCACACCTTATTTCTTTTCCTTCATCATCCATCAGTAATTGTTGAAGCACAAAACAATTTTGAGTACAAGAACAAAAAATCATATTTTTGCATCCAAAACCAGTCCCTCAAGATTCCAAGGGGCGCAACATCCTTATCAAGGTGAAAGAAAACACTATTACAAGTTCACTATTTAATGTAAGATACTAGCACCTACAAACAAATATGGTAACTATTTTAAAAAAACTGCAGGTGGGGGTCTCACATTAGATTATACATACAATAGAATCTCCGCACACAGAAAGCCTGATGTCAAGGAGAAGGGTTTCAGCCTTATTATCAATGTACTAATTTTCTAGAGACAGCAATCTTTTCTGTGGGGAGAACGCGCCATTGCGCCCACTCCCCAGCAACCCAGATATGATTTTACTACCTGCCAACTAGCCCTACATCAGCTTCTGGGGCTGGAGGAACTATTTGATAAAACCCCTCAAACGGCTTCCTAACTTTTGGCCTTTTAAGCACAGAAGCCCCATTTCCACCCAACTCAGTCTAACCCACATTACTTAGAAGAAGCAACCTTTGTTCCACCTTGACTAGAATTGAATAGCTTAGTTTCTCACACACGCGCGCGCCAGCAATCCACTTTGGCTCCAAAACCAGATCTACCATCACAAGCAAACCATATCCACTTCCCCAACTGGACTTCGCCTTGACAAACACACTTCCTCTCCCCAAAAGGCAAAAAAGTTATTTATGGTATGGGAGTATACAGTTTGAGAGTATGCAGTTTGCTCAGCACCTACTCAGCAACACTTTTATTAGGATGCCATACAACCCAAGGCTGATCCTTGCAGTGAGGGGAAAGTTGCTACACAGGAGGACTAAGGGTAGCCCAGGAACACTGGGTGAAGCTCCCTGGGTGTGCAAGACCTCCCTGTTCCCGCGTCTTCTGCTCATGGGCAGCACAAACAATGCACTCTGCACAAGTCCAGAACTCTTGGGCTTCCCCAGAGAGGCACTCACGACACCATGCGTTCTCTGATGGAGCAAGCCCTGCTTCTCACTTACCAAGCGTGACCACGCTGTGCGCCTCTCTGTGGAACAGGAGGCGGAACCAGGCATTGGGATAGAGCAACTGGTTGGTAAGGCGGCTCTTGCGTACTCAACAAGCGACCTGCGCACAGCCCCAACTAGGCACGCCCAAGTAGCCCACTGCCTCCAGTCTGCACCAAAGCCGCAAGGGCCGGCAGCAAGCCCACCACGCAGTGACCCCCCAAAGGCCAAAAGCAGCACCAGGAGTGGCAGCCCCCAGGACACAATGGAGGACAGCTGCTGCTGCTGGCAAATACCAACACCGCCATGCTGCTCAGCCTCCCTCGCCTCACCTAGCTCCAGGAACCAGCCCCACCATCGGGGAGGGAGCTGCCCGTCACCTGCCTGGCCTCAGGGGCCCTCTGCAGAGCACAGGGCTGGCAGGGGGTTGCACCGCTGCCTGTCTGGCATGGGGAGGAGGGCCGTAGCTGCGGGCACTCTGCATATGCTTGGTGGTCTTCCTCCGGGGGGTCCTCCAGGGGGTCTGCCTGTGGGTGCATGGCCCGCGCCCAGCGCTCCAGCAGCTCCCAAGAGCAGCAGCCAGCTGCTGCCCCCTGAGGGGCCGCCTTCACCAGGCTGATCCCCAAGGTCCATCTATGTGCCTTGATGGCACGTAGGGCCTGCCTTCCTCCCTGCTACACTGGTTGTGGCCAGGGAGGCTTTGCACTACCCACCTGCCTCCCTCAACAGTGCGGCCAAGCAGGCCCTCACAGGCAGGTGGGTCGTCCTGTAGGGAGAGCACAAGGGCCTTCCCACACCCACCCACTGCCTGCCTGCCCGCCTCCCTCAACAGCAGGGTGGCAGCAGTTCCTTGTGGGTGGCCAGGCCGCAGTGTGGGGAAAGTGCAAGGGCCTTCCCACCCTCACCCACCACCCACCCACCTGCCCTCTTCCCTCCCTCCCTTGACAGCACGGCCGCAGTAGGCCCTCATGGGCAGCCGGGCTGTGCTGCAGGAAGATTGCAAGGGACTTCCCACCACCCGCCAGCCCTCAATGGTGCTGCCCCAGAGGAGAAGGTGGGCACTCAGGGCCTAACCACTGCCAGCCTCCCTGCCCACCTCTCCGCCTCCCCCAACAGTTACCTTGCCTGGAGAAGAGTCCTTGAGGCATGGAGGCATGGCGGAGCAGCAGCGAGCAGCAACAGAGCAGTGGCTACCTGCCTGCAGAATTAGTATACTAGTGTGAATGGGCCTGGTTTAAAGGGGGGAGGCCTTCTTCCTCTGTAGGGAGGGACTTGCTTGCAGTGCTGAGTTTTTTATTTATTTAAAATGTTTTCATGGCCCCTCTCCAGGATACCTGCTTGAGTCAGCATAAACAAAGATAAGCCACAGACTGCTTGCCTGTATAGCTTGCAGCCTGCCATTCTCTGGACTCTATAACTAAGTACAGGAAGGAGGCAGGCATGATGGGGCTAGGACCAACAGATTTGGTGGGACACTTCCTCATTCACCAGCCTCTACTGGTGAATGAACCAACCTCTGTTGGTGAATGGGAAATTCTGTGAACATGAAACCTAAATGTGCACATGAGAACACTCATATTCTTCTAGATTAGAGTCATAATGCTGAATGATACATGATGCTCTGTTTTGTTTAATGATCTAATAATCACACAAAAATTGACAAGAAAATTAATCTTTTTATCATTTAGATTTAGCACTGAATATACTATTCATACTATAAGCCAAGTGTATAAATTAATGGATCAAATGTTTGAAAATCATGAGCAGAAGAGAATTTTGCTGTGTTATTTTCACAGAACACTGTTTCCAAACTGTAGTTCAAAGCAGCAGCTGTAAGGTATTCTTCCAAAAATTATACATTTAATAAACCCAGGAAATTAGCCTTTTCAAAGCTCAAGAATATATCACAGACATTAAATCCCTCTTTCTACGTTCTAATTCAGTTTTTCATTTTTGCATGTGTTCAAGAGATGAAACACAGGGAGGAAATAAAGAACTGTGTTGGATTTTTCAGTACAGGCTTTGAATTACCTTCATTAATTATCTATTGACAGTTGCCATCACAGTCAATAACCCATGAACCCCTGCAGGCATTCGAATTTTGTCTGCAGAATTCCAGTTGCTCTGGGGGGTTGGGGGGGGGAGAGTCAGGGAATATTTCCAACAAGACTTTCCCAGTGGTAAACATGAACATGCTGGAAGTGATGTACAGTGTCATGCTAAGCAGAAGTAGACCCTTCTAAACCCATTGTCTTCCATCAACTCTGTTACTGTGTTTTGGATTGCACTCTTACTCATGCTAATGCCTACTCAGCAGATCCTGGCAGCCTGCCAGGAAGCTTCAAAAGAAACAGCTAAGGAGACAGGTGTGGTAGAGGATCTGCCTTTGCTGAAGAAGTCAAGAGAACAGAGGAAGGAAGCCCCTGCAGACAGTCTGCCAGCTGTATCTGTCATGACTCTCTTGCCAGAACCCTATTCACCACCACTTCAGCCTCAAGATCAGGTTGCTGAACAGTCCAATGTGCACTGCCGGTTCTACCTGCACCAAAACTCTACCAAGAGGAGACACAGAGCTAGAGGCTAGCTCAGGAGAGAAGATTCCAACTTGTGTTGCCTCAGACAGACAAAACCCCTAAGCACAACAATTACCTGGGCCACTGATAAAAATAATATCTGCTTTTGTTCTTGATGTCTCCATGGTGGAGAGCTCTGACCCTATCATTCAGAAAGAATGTTTCCCAAACACCAAAGAAGATTTACTCTATTGTCCATAGTTTATATTCCTTATGGTTTAATAGTTACAGTAATGATGACCACATTAAAAAAGGTACATATTCAGCAGAATCAAACATTTCAGCTCTTACTGGACTATATTGCATTTCACTGCAAGTGCCGAATTGTGTACTTGAATACCCTCCTCCATGAAAGCTCTTTGCACATGGAAAACTAGCATCTGGTTTCAGGCCAGTTTCCCCCGATATGCATGTGTGCCTGCATGTACATTTGAGAAAGTTAATATGAGTGTGCCAGTTCCCAAAGTCTGGGTAGCACCCATAACCTGCAATCTACCAAGCCCCTCCCTGTTTATATCAGACCATACAGACATCCACGGATGCTCTTTGTCCGCCCTTTCCGGGTCAGGCCGTTGGAGGGCTACAATCTGGTCTGCAAGGCCCTGGCTGTTTCCTGCTTCATTTTCCAGTTCTGCTGCTGCTGCTACATCACAGACTCTCTCAATTCCATAGGAGATATAGATAGGCAAGCCTCTGATGTGCAATTGAGAGAGTCTGGTAAAGCACTGGCTGAGGCTCCTCCTCCTCCTCCACCCAGGGAGAGGGAGGGAACCAGCCAGAACTCACTTTCTGGCCAGGCTGCCTCAATCATATACAGGAGACAAAAGGGAAGCCTTTTTTTCCTTCCACTGGCTGAGGCTCCTCCCTGAAGGGAGGCAGGGAGGGAGGGAATAAGGGAGAGCTTGCTTTGCTGGGCTGGCTCAATCGCACAGCAAAAATACAAGGCACCTTTAAGACCAACAAAGTTTTGTTCAAGATATGAGCTTTTGTGTGCCTTGCTACAGTGTGTGTGTATTCTTTTGGGCTCCTTATGCTCTCTGTGTGTATGTGTTTTGGGGCTCCTTATGCTCTCCTGGGTGCAATTGGGCTCCCTCCCCCTTTTCACTGTGTTCATGCCCTCATGATCCAGTCTTTTTCAGTAAGAAAGCAATGTGAACTATTTTAGAGGAGGAATAACAACAAGCCAGTGAGGTGGATTAGGCTGAGATTGTGTGTCCAGACCAAGTTTGCCCAGCACATTTCATTTGTAGGAAAAGTTGTAGTTATTTCTCTGGGGAAGACTATAGTTTTGTAGACAAACAGCCCTCAGTCTGTGTCAGGATGCCTTCTCATGTTCTTGACCAGCAAATGAAGCAACTCTACCAAAGCTCACAATGCTTAGCCATTTCATATTTTCCCCTGGGTCCTAGGCTCAAAACACTGAGCATGAGATTTCTATAATGAATGTCAATAAATCAAAAGTAGGTTTGAGGCTTACAGATACACATCTGAACAGCATGCTCAAGATTGCTACAGCACAGATATTTTGATGCAATAATTCAGAGCAAAAGATATCAGTTATCAGAGACTGTTAAATAGACAAAATATTGCAAGAGCACTAGTGTTTTAAGCATGTTTTATTTAAAGTTTCAAAAAATCTTTAACTGTGTTTTTCTGTGTCCTTTATAAAGTCTATATTTCCACTACCTGGCATTACATTTTATGACATACATGACCTGGCCCAACAAGGTCTCATTTCTGTCAGATCTGGCCCTCATAACAAATGAGTTCAACACCCTTGCTATAGACCAGCCAGTGCCCAGTTTATTGCAGGATAGGCCAACCTTGTTAGATCTTTGAAGGTAAGCACAGTAGCTGTGGTTAGTATTTTATTTTTATTTATTTATTTATCAAATTTGTACCCCGCCCTCCCCACAAAGCAGGCTCAGGGCGGCTGCTTTAGTATTTAGGTGGGAGACCATCAAGGAGGGTTGCTACACAGAGACAGGCAATGGCAAACCACCTCTGAACATTTCTTGCCTTGAAAATCACACAAGGTTTCCATAAGTCAGCTGCAACTTGATGGCACTTTCCACCACCAGTAATAAGAAAGGAAACTGTAGCTCTGTTGATATCTTGCATTTGGATTTTAGATTATTGTTCTGTGATTTTAGAGGTCTGCAAGGGCCATGGTGGCTTAGAGGTAAAGATGCTGAGCTGCAGACCGGAAGGTCTGTAGTTCAGCAATTCAAGAACCTAGTGCCACAGGGTGGAGTGAGCTCCCATCTCTGGCCCCAGCTCCTGCCAACCTTGCAGTTCGAAAACAAGAGATTGCAAGTAGGTAAATAGGTACCTATTGAAGGTCAAAGAAGACGGGGACGGCAAAGGATGAGATGGTTAGACAGTGTCATAGATGCAACGAACATGAAATTGAGCCAACTTCAGAGGACAGCGGAAGACAGGAGGGCCTGACGGGAGCTGGTCCATGGGGTCGCGAAGAGTCGGACTCGACTGTGCAACTGAACAACAACAAATAGGTACCACTTTGGTGGGAAGGTAACAGCATTCCATGCGCCTTGGAATTTAGTCATGCTGGCCACATGACCATGGAAAAACATCTCGGATAGCACTGGCTCTTCATCTTGGAAATGGAGATGAGCATTGCCCCCTAGAGTCAGAGTCGACTAGCTTTCATGCAAGGGAAACCTTTACCTGTACCTTTAATCTGCTTCGAGTCTTTTGACTTAAGAGAAAATTGAGATATAAATATTTTAAACAAAAATAAATGAATGAATAACCCATGTACGGTAACACACAAAATGAAATTAGTAAACCTGTGTTGTTTATTGATAATCTATAAAGCTTTCCTAACTTCAAAGAAATTTTACAATCAAATAATACACTATAATAAATATTATAAAATCATATCAACTACTAAAACAAAAAATCACTACATTAACACATCACCGATGAAAACTAGCTATATTTTACAGAACAACTCCATGTTTGCCTAATGCCAGGTTCAATAGAAGTGAAGACTGTCCACTGGTTAAAGAACAACCCCTCCCTCCCAGCTGGTTCAGACAGGTAATGTTTGTGGTTTGATTTAGGAAGAACTGTGGTGATGGGGAACTAATAGCGGGAGGATATGAGAGCAACCACCTACATGTCTGTGTACAAGAAGGCATTTTATGAGTGTCCTACTGAACACGCATAAATGTCCATCAAGAACAGAAATGTTCACAAAAATGCAAGTAGTTCGCAGCTGTGCATGGGGGAAACATAGAAACATAGAGCTGGAAGGAACCTCAAGGGTCATCTAGTCCAACCCTACACAATGCATGAGATTCACAGCTACCTCCCAGTCTTCCAGTGACCTCTGCTCTATGCCCAGATGAGGGCAAAAATCTTCCATCTGGCCTGGAGAAAAATTCCTTCCTGACCCCAAAGTGGTGATTGGCATTACCTGGGCATGTAAGAAGGGCCATGAGAATGAAGGACTGACTAATCCCTTCCTGACTTCCCTCTCATGAACCGCCTAAATTCACAGAATCAGCATTGCTGTCAGATGGCCATCTAATCTATGCATAAAAACTGCCAAAGAAGGAGAACCCACTGTTACCCAAAGAGGTGGTCTCCTAATTAGTCAGAGAAAATAGTTTTAAGGAAACAGAGCAAGAGGGGGTAACTAAATTTTCCACCTATGTACAGGGAGATTTTTTCCCTTAAGTGAACTCTTGAAATAAACCAAGCAGATGTTCAACTGGAAAGGTTTTTATTAAAAGAGAAAGAATAAAACAAAATGCACACAATAAACACACATACAAGAGCTAACTAAGAGAAACAAGAGGTAAGGAAAAGGGGAAAGCGATTTCAGGCAGGGCGATAATTACCAGTCTCAAAGAAAGAGGTCTGTGGAAGCAGCAAGTTGAGCAACAAAATGACCAGTGTTTCATGGAGAGAAGAGACCCAACAAAATGGGGGGGGGGATCCAAGTCACACACACTGCACCAGTGGCTAAGTGCTCTTGATACAGGGCAAAAAGCACATTGGGTCAAGCCCCCAAAACAATAACTTGATGGGTTTTTCTAGGGTGGACAAAAGCTTTTGGGAAAATGTGATGATCCTGCAAGTACTGGGCAGGTAAATAGAATTAAGAGTTGATTAAGTGGTGTTTAATTAAAATAAGTGGGTGCAGCAGAAGTAAGACTGGACTTGAGATTAGTCCAAGGTGAGTTAAAGATCCTGATGGACCCATTCTCCCATAGTTATGCATCTCTCCAGGGTGTGGAGGGGGCAGTAGACAGTCAGCCACCCTGACTCACCTTCCAAAATACTTGCCCAGGCTTGTTCATGAACGGCATCCTTTTTTTTTTCATTTTGGGCCAGACAGTGTCCTGTACTTATGATTTTGGGGGTGATACATTAAGAAGGGTGTTTCTGCCACTCTAAGCTATAAACTGCCCCATAGCAAGTAGGGGTCTGACTGCTAAACCCAACACCACCTCCCGCCACCTGTTTCACTGAGGAAACACTCTTTTGATTTAATTTCAATTCATTGCATCTGGTCTGACCTTCTGGGGCAACAGAAAACAACTCCACTCAATCCTCTGTATGACAGCCCTTCAAGTACTGGAAGTTGGCTATCATATCACTGCTCATCTTTCTCTCTCTCAAGTTACTTCAACCCTTCCTCATAGTACATGGTCTCCAGACCCCTCACCATCTTTGTTGACCTCCTCTGGAAATGTTCCAAATTGTCAACATCCTTTTTAAATTATGGTGCCCAAAAATGATCACAATACTCCAAGTGAGGTCTAACCAGAGCAGAGTAAAGCGATGCCATCACTTTGCATGATCTGGACACTATACTTCTGTTGCAGCCCAAAACTGCATTTGCCTTTTTAGCTACTGCATCACACAAACAGGGGAGTTTGCTCATCACACACTGTTAGGGTCGGGTATTTCATAGAGGTATGCCACTGTTTCTAGTATGTTTTTCAACATAATAGCTGTACCTTTATGGGGTTTTTTATTGAGAAAAGGTGGGATACAGAAGGGAAAAGGGGGTGGGGGAAATATAAATTCATCAGGTTTGTCAAATAATATAAGTTGTTACATACAAGTAAAATCAGAAATATTACCAAATATATTACATATTTCAAATACAGAAGCAGACATTAAAGAATAAATAAGAACTTTCCTAAGGTTAGTGATAATCTATTAACAATAAAAAATTACATCTTTAACAAATGAAAAAAAATCTTCTATACTAAAATTGAATAGCTATAAAATCCTTAATATTGTCTTAATTGTTTATCTAAATCTAAATTATATTCTTACTAATTATTTAATTACTAGTGGAATACAGAACTATAATCAATACCTTCATCACCTTTAATATGACATTCAGGACTTAAAAAAATTAATCCCATAGTATGAGTAATAAGCTTGCCATTTCTGTAGAAATTCTTTCACTGGTCCTTTGGTTACTTTTGTCAATGTTGCATACTCAGCTAGTTTTTCTTTCCAAAACTCTATTGTAGGACAGTCTTCTGTCTTCCATTTCATTGCAAATATTACTCTGGCTGCCGTCAACATATATCTAAGTAGGTCTTGTGAGGTTCTGTCTATGTTATCTGGTAAGATTCCCAGAAACATAATCTTTGGTTTCATCAGAAATTTAGTTTTTAGAATATTTAGAATTTCTTCATATATATTTTTCCAGTATCTTTTCATCTTGCTGCATGTCCACCACATATGATAAAATGTGCCATCTTTTTTTACACTTCCAGCAGGCTCCTTTGTATTTCTTATCCATCTTAGTTATATCTTTTGGAGTGACGTACCATTGGTAAAACATCTTGTACCAGTTTTCTCTTAATTCTTGGCTAGCAGTGAATCTAATACCTTTAGTCCATAGATTTTCCCAACACCAAAATTTTGCATCCATTTAATCATGTGGATTTGACTTGTTCTTCTTCAGAATCATATTGAAGCAATCATTTGTAAATTCGCCTTAATAAATGGTCTTTAGATTGTGAGACAATCTTTTCAAAATCAGTCATTTCGTTAATAACTCCTCTCTTAGTACAGATATATATATATATATTTATATATATAAAAATAAATCTAGGAACAATTTGAAAGTATATCTACCATTGTATCTCCTTTCCTTCTTCTTTAATCTCTTGCCACATCTTGATGCTACCTCCTGAGTTTATCATATCACCATAAATTATAAAATCATTGTTTCTCCTTGTGTAAGTGCCATAATAAGTGTCTATTGGTGACATTATTAGTGGAAGTCTGGGGCTGATTCCATTTATATGTATGAAAGTATATAGGTAGCTTTGATGTACATCTGGAGCACAGGGGAATGGAAAGCACTGAACCTAACTACATGATGGCCATGTGGAAAAAAGCTTTGCAGAGTGAGGTGAAAGGTTTTTAGCCTTAGATCTGGTGTGCTGGAGCGTGGTTGCATAATCTCTGTGTCTCCAAATGAAAGAATTCAGGATGATGAGACAACAATGGAGTCCCTCAACATCATGATTATGTATTTTCAAAACATCTGGACTCTTTCTTTTAATATTCCATCTACCAGATGTGCTGATAAGGGAGAACCAGAAGCTGCTTCAATCTAATATCCCATGCTAACAAAAATATTCTGAATAAAATATGAGATCATGAATCTTTAAATCTGTATTAAGACATTAGCAGCATCTAAAATAAACCAGCACCATCTGTAATGTTGAGTGTTAAATAATTCAGACATGTCAGTTGTACTTAAGAAGAGGATGAGTCATGAGAAATACAGAAATGAGTGTGTGATGCTTGGTTTTGGTTTTCCTCGTTTTGTGGCTTATATTGTTTATGGTGCAACCAATGTTGATGACAAACCAGACCCTCATGGGCTCTTAAATAGAATACTTCTACATTCACTAAAAACAGAATTTGTCTTGAATATACAACCTCTGCATACCTGCAGATGACAAATGCTCTGGGGAAATTGGACAAACCTACACATGACATTGAGGTTCAATTTGGCCATTACAAGCAACCATGGGGGTGGGATAGGCCAATGGTATTTGTGGCTGTGGTGGCATATTTTCAAAAAAGGGAAATGACCACCTGAGCAGCTTTAAGTCCTGGTAGGGCAGAAACACATGCACAATACAGGTATTCATCACTGTCCAAGGCTTAATTCAGGGACACAGAATGGGAGTGGTGGAGAGTTTACTACCCTTCTTCTTCAGATGCTTTTTAGGGTGAAATATATTTAGCATCCATGCCACATTTTTCAGAGTTCAAAAGCTTTGCACACATCTCTAATAATGCATCTTATTTTTTTCTATTACTTCTCAGTACATTAAATGATAAAACAAAGGGGTTTTATGTATCTGTATTTCTCACATTTAACTTCTTGTTTCCTTTCTGTATCACTTCTACAAACAATTTTGGCTTCCCTTGGGATAACTTAGATGTTTTAACTAAGGAGAACTCCTCCCAATTTTCTTTAGATTTTCTTTTAGAAGAGGAAGCGGAAGCAGAAACAGAAGCAGCAGCAGCAGCAGCAGAAGAAGAAGCCAGTGATAACAGAATTCATGATCAAGGATGAAAAGCATTGGAGATAATCCCATTCTCCCCTCTGCATACTCTCCCACAATTCAGAAATGAAAGCATAGAATATATTTGTAACGTCCCAGTTCTCCTACTAAGGATTACTGCCTTAGCCCTTCTTTGTAGCTGTGACACATTGCGGAACATTCTGCTCTGCTTTCTGAATGATTTATCCACTTCTTCTGCAATTGCCTACCTTCTCAAAACCAGAAGAGTGTTTGTTCTTTTGTCAAACTTACAACAGAAAAACACCATTGTCCTACAATAAGTTATCCACAGTTCCAAATACACCATAACAGCTTGAGTGTGAGAAACGGCAAGCTGTGCACTGCATGGGGCCTTAGTGTTCATGTGAAACAATGACACTAACTGTGATGAATGCCTTCTCCACTCTAAGATTTAACTTCTAAAGATCCCTGGGAGGGAGCTGAACTCTGAAGAATGACAACTCTAGTAACTCACACAGGAAACACTTTAACACAGCATCTCCAAAAGGCAAAAATTGGGACCAAACAGGGATACGATTTCTCAGGGACCAGAAAATGGGCACCATTCCTGATCAACAGAGTGTCCACCTCTCACTCTGCCAAGTAATCTACCACTCCAGATTAGAGGTGGAAGGTCACATGTTTGAAAACTCCTTGATTAACCCCCCTGCATATATATAAACCTGTCAGAGGGAAGACTGAGCTAGGTCTTCTCCCTGCCATCTAGTTTTATATGTGAAGAGAATTATTTTACACGGAAGTGTATTCAGTCATGTGAGGCCCCATCTAAAGTCTGAAGTGGTACACCCCAGTCCCCAACTGGCACCTCAGTAAAATCTCTTCCTAGATTGACCAGACAATGCAGCAGTTTCTTCAGGAATTAGGAGCTTTGGTATGCAAAAGACAAGAGTTTATACGAAGGACTTAAGTAGTGGCCAGTGTTTAATTACTATTTTTATGGCTGTTCATAACATTTGTTGAACAACATTCCTGACTCAGCTCAGTATCTGTGGAGGTATGATATTTCTGTTATGTTGTGGGATAATAATCTGGTAAGAAAAGCATCTCCAGTTACCAGTACCATCACAGGGTTTTATGTATGTACCAGATTATACTTAAACTTTGTGATGGTACTGGTAATTGAAGATGCTTTTCTTTTTCCTTCTTTCTGTTTCTTAATTATTTAGATGTCATGCCTCCCTTCTCCCCAGTGGGGGCCTGAAGCAGCTTACAACATTGTTCTGCCCTCTTCCATTCATTCTCACAACAATCCTATTAGGTTAATTAGTGTCATGTACCGCCCCAGTGTAATATGGGAGGATGAGTTCTCCTTGAAGGGGAGCGGTGGCACAGTGGGTATATCCCACTGTCTTAACATCCGAGCTGTGTCAGTTCGAGCCCCGCGCTGGTGTGAGCAGCCAGCCTGTCGTCCCCAGCTTATCGTCCATCCAGCAATTCGAAAGCCTCTCCTTAGAGAGGGTGGGCACACCAACTCCCTTCTGGGAAGGTGTTAGCTCTCGGTTGGAGACGTCCTGGTCTGGACCCGGAAGGCGGAAGAATCTACTCAGCTAAGAAAAAAAAAATCCCTGCAGTGGGATGCTCCGGCCAGGCGGTGGCAGTGTGGCGATGTAGCTGTTCGGAACATGACTGAGTCAAGCCAGAAACATTTCCACCGGGCAGTACGGCGTGTGCAACTTAAATGAATTATATGTTGTCTTCCCTATCCCCTATGAAAAACATTGTTAGTCCCCTGTCTCAAGAGTAACTGTAATTCACCTTGAGCCCACTTGTGGGGAAAGCAATTAATAAATTGAAAGTATTATTATTAGATTAATAAATCGAAAGCATTATTATTATTGTTATTTTATTATGTAAGATAATAAAGATTCTTCTTGCCTAGTGTTTTCTCCCGGTATAATTAAGCAGTACACAAGAAGAAAACACTGTAGAAACAGGAACATGGTACAACTGTCCCACATCCCAGCTGCCTCTAAACCTCTAGATAATTCTCTTCCTTTTGGCACACTGAATTTCATCTAAAATGAACATTCGAGCTTCCTGATCAATTCAATTGTCTCCTGTAGGAATTTGCAAAAGGAAGTAATTTGTGGGAGGGATGGATAAAATATACCAAATTCTTTGTCTGTCTCTTTTTCAACCTGGGTCTGACCTGTTACTCTGGCCAATCCCTTCAGCAGAGTCTGCTCTGCCCCTCTCTCTGGGACATCCTGCCACTGTCTCTCAGACTGAGTGTTTTTCTCTCCGAAGGCAGCCACTCAAAAGGCCCCCTCCTCCATTAAATTCACTCTCTCTCCAAAAAGACCCCCAACTACCCTTCCAACTGTCAGCCCTCATTCCCCCCCCCAGCCCCCTGCTGGATGCATTCCATTGTCATGGAGGCGACTCACCAATCAGAGTGAGCCTCTGCTACTACCTCCCCTCAGAGTGGTTTTTCATAGTTCATCACAGCGATAAATAAATCGAAAGCATTA
>NW_015165869.1:24009-67540 GCF_001447785.1 Gekko japonicus | reverse complement strand
TCTTTCCTCAGACCTGGGACTATTATTGCTTTTGAACTTCCTTAGCCATCACGTTTTCCCTTTGGTCTTTTTGTTTTTCCTTCGACCAGTTTTTAAACATTGGTTATTTTCTCTTAAAAGACACAATTTAGGTCCAGGTTGCCTTCCTTTAAGTTCTACATCAGGTCTTAACAATTCCAGCTCATCATCCAATTTCACTTCCTTAACACTGTCCGTATTCTCTATCCATTCCTCCTCAAGAGTCTCCTCCACAGTAATATGATCCACATACACATGCTCCTGCTTTTCCATTCTCCCTGTTTCTCTCTGTAAATCATACTCCTTCCTTATTTCCAAACATGCTTCTTGACAACCTTTCCACACAGCCTCTTTTATCTTTCTAGTGAATTTCTCCATGTCTGTCTCACCACTTTTCAGCTCTTTCTCTCGTTCCTCCTCATTACTTTCCGTACACTCCATCTCTGTCTCCTTCAACCCCCAAACAGTACGTAAAGTAAATGAATATATATTTTTTCCAAGTCTCCCACAGCTTCACCAAAACCAACACTAAACACAGCACTCACGTTCTCCTTTCTTTCCCCCACCAAAGTCTCTGATTGTAGTTCTGTCCTTTTTATTCCATCGACCATTTTACTTCACCTTTTTTGGACATCGATATTTGGAGGGCTCCGTTTTTTTCCTCTCCAGCCGTTTAAACTTCTTCCCTCGTTTCCCTTTTCATAGTTTAGTCAAAGCTACTTCATTTCTTTGTGCTGCTGCAGTCCGTTTGCTTACAATAGTCCTACTAATTAAAAACAAAGGCTGACTGCGACTGGTGCAGAACATGGCGATCATGTCTGCCTCCCATCTCCACTCCTGCTTCAGGGCACAAGCGGGGAAAAAACCACTCGTGCATTTGCCTATGCACCAGTGCTCGCTTCAAGCCCCTTGCCTCCCCGCCTCCCCAAGGGAAGTCGGGTGTTGACCCCCGTAATTCTGGGGGTCAGCAAAGAAAGCTGAGTGGTCACGGACGCCTCGGAACACTCCGAAACGTGTCCGCTCGTCGCGCCATTGCCATCTTGGATCCATTATTATTATTATTGAAGGAAGAGGAGGATCACCCATACTCAAGTCCCACCTTAGCATACCCTTCCCTTGAGGATGGGGTCTTAAGGCCTTTCTGAAGGGACCCTGAGATAGCACCAATATCCCCCCCAAGCCAGCAGGGCCCTCAGGCTGGAGTCCCCAACTTGGACCCATCCATGACCAGACCAATCACAGTCTTCTGAAGCACCCCAGGAGCAGAGGACCTGAATGGCAAGGGCTGAGGCATGGACCAGGCACAGGAGTATGTACCTGGTGGCCCATAGCCTCCTCTGTGCTAATGCTAGATGTGACTGGTAAGTCACCACAGGACCTGTGCCCCAGTATTGCCTCCCACCTAGTAGTTAGAACAGTTAGTCAAACAGAGAGAGTGACTGGTCCAAGGTTATCGAGCAGGCTTCCATGGCAGAATGAGGACTTGTACTGAAACTCTAAACACCACACTAGGCTGGCTGTCCAGTTTCTGTGATCTGAGGGCCAGAGCAGAAATCATGCTAGAATTTCCATGAATGAATGAACCTCCAAGCTGGTTTTTATTCCATTAGCAAAATGCAAAGGCCTGATTCCAGTCATGATCATGGCATACCCACCACCATGTCATTTTTCTGACCTGAAATGGCCTCATGGATCCACTATATGAGTAACTATTTGTTCCTCCAGTGGGGCAAATAGGAGCTCCTTGATTCTGTTTCAGGCAAAAAAAAAATGGTGCAGGGGAAGGCTCCTCCTCCACTTGTGCCACTGTCCCAATTAGATTTTGGCCTCTGTGCAAATGGTAATTGCTGGGAGCTCTACAGATGGAGCTCCCACCAACAAATCTGGTTTAGCCCCTAGCAATGTCATCAGTAGGGATATCAAGTAGAGAAAACAAGGAGATGTTATCTAGGAAACTGAGGTTACATGTAGAGTTCCCCCAAACATCTTAGCCCTAATATAGGGATCCTAAGTCTATGTATAAAGTACATACTTGAAGCAGTACTGAGGAGAGGAGAGGAGAGGAGAGGAGAGGAGAGGAAGATCTAAACGGCAAGGTCCAATTTATTCATTACACATGAGGGATAGAAAAAGCAAGAGAAAAAGCAATTTACAATGCAAGCCTAACCACGTATTATCTGAAATAAATCCAATTGACTTCAATGGGTCTTACTCCTTGATAGCTGTGCCTATTATTGAGGCCTTAGAACTGGTAAAAGCTGAGGTATATGTGTCTCACCCAAAGCTAAGACTGTTCTATTTTTCGATTTCTGGTTGGTTCCAGATTTGTACAATCCTAAACCTATTGCAGTATTTATCAAAAGTACTATCCTGTTGATTGTGTTGACTCACTCTATGTAATCCTCCCTGAGTCACAGTGAGGAAGGCGGACTAGAAATAACATAATAAGTAAATAAATAAACTGTAGCATACTCATGAGTGTATGCATGTGTGATGTTCTCAGACAAACAAAGGATGCCCCGGTGTGGGGGAGGCAGGCCTGGTGGGTAAAAAGGGAGGGGAAGTGCATGATAACAGAAGGTAGGATCTGTGAGGGATTTCTGCTGAGGGAAAACAGTTCCACAGAAGGTGGGGAGAGAAGAATAGCCAAACAAGATGGAATACATGCAAGGAAAAGGGATATCAATGAAGATAGCAAGCCAAAGATGAGAGGCTAAGGGCAGGAAGTTACAGAGGGATGCACTGAGCTGACAGGTGAAGAAGGAGGGGCAGAATATAAATCATGGGAAAGAGACAAAGACAAACCAGAAAGAGAGAGAGAAAGAGAGAAGAGATTCAAATAATAGACTGCCTATTCCTGAAGCACAAGCATTGTCAGTTATAGTGGCTGTGGAGTGCAGTTCAGAGGTAGAAATTGAACCTAAAATGCCAGTTTGAAGCTGGCCTTTTTATTCCCTGTACTTCAATGGCAGGACAAAAAGAGGTCATATTGGGGGGAGGCTGTTCCAGGGGCTATGCTAATGGTGGTTTCATGGTAAAAAAAATTCAGAGATTCATAGAAAAGACTTTATATTTTTAGTGTTTAACTCCAAAAGGCACTTTGATTAATCTATCCGTTGGTTGGGTATTCCTTTGAAAGTTTTCAGGAATGTCTTTTAATGCCCCAGTGGTGTGAGAGAGTCTACATATGTACACCTGCGCACACACTCAGTGCAGATGTTCAGTTGAATACATAGGCACTGGGATGAAACCCATGATTCTGTTGTTTTGTATACACTATGCTAATTTTTGAGCACCTGCACAGCACTCACATGACAACAGTCACAACTGTAGTACGTATATTATGTGCTTGTCTTTCTAAATTTCATTTTCAGCATTTCTTAGTTCTCTTATTTATATCTGATGAAGGGAGCTTTGACTCTTGAAAGCTTATTCCCCCACAATCTTGCTGGTCTCCAAGGTCCTACTAGATTCAAATCGAGCTCTTCTCCCATGTAAAGTTATTGTTAAACATAATGGAAAATGTCTATCAGCTTCTGGTAAAAACAATATTATTACGATGCTGTAATGTTCATCTCCCAGAGTTATGCATGGTGCTTTGACAACAAACTGAAACAATTTTTAGACAGCCATGTTTGTACTGAGAAGGCATATTCCCATCAAAATCATATCACTGGTACAGCTGCAGCAATACAGCACACACTTTGATGCATGGACCCTTGGCAATTCCAGATTTAAAACAAAAACAAATATCTGGTAAACAAGGCTGGAAATGAGCCGTGGTGAGCTCATTACTGCTGGGATACACAGTAGTGGGCTAAGTGAACTATTAGTCTGATTCTATCCAAATTAGTCTTCAATAATTTTACATTCATACCAGCAAATTCAGCTGGTATTTTTCAAAAAAGGACCCATGTTTCTAGCAGCTTTTGAGAGCCCCCCACTGTGGAGGCCACGGAATCCCCACAGTCCATCATTTTTACCCTTTTGTTTTTGCTTGCTCTGTACTGCATTTGACTATCAGATGTAAAAAATGTTCCCTTTTCAGATGCTCAGGGAATATTCCTGAACTATATGTTTTCCAAATTTCAGCTTTGTAAATATTCTAAGTCACTCAGTGACCTGTCAGTTCACTCAATGAGGCACCATGTCGCTACATATAAGATGATGGTACATCTCTGTTTAAAATACATGTGCCAGCTTTAGCACTCTCCCCCCCCCCCCATGAAGGCAAGAAAGCAATTGCTGGGTGTAGCATAAATGACCTTACTGTGCATGCAGATTTCAGGAACTGGAAATGGTTGTAAGAACAAACTTTCTTCAGAATGAGATCCTTTGATGTAGAACTGAGTCTGCATTTCTCCTTTCATCTTTATCTCTGCTCCCTCTAAAAATAGAATCAGGAGACTGAATGACCATGAGTTCTATAATTGGACAGGCACACAGAAAAATCTCCAATTTGGGATACCCTCAGGTAAATCACAGACAGAAAAGAGGAAGCTGATGATTATTTTGTGAGGACAACCCAAGGAATCTAGCACAAAGAAACATTTCCTAATGCATTTTGCTCTAAGGTGATATGTATCATTGTGTTTATACACACTTGGCTGGATACTTTTTTATATAACTGGACAACTACTGAGGATAGTTTTACAACTCATTTATTTTGTATGGGAAAAGGAGCAGGTTAATTTACTCCTGATTTCTCCCATCCCTGTGTGATGGTGAAGGAAAAAAGACCACAACTGTGTTCTTGTTTCAATGGGTTTTGTGCTGAGTTCTCTAAGAACACCCTATTTAGAGCACCTAACCAAAGAAAAAGTGAAGCACCAGAAAAAAAAAAAAAGGAGGCTGAAAGGGTCAATTTACAAAGTGTGTTTGCACAAGAAATCCCTTGTGTGGATTCTCATATGAATGCATTATGGGAATGATGATACTCTCAGTTCTTTGGAAGAAAGACGAGTAGACCTGTATTAAACAATTACAGAGAAGAGGCTGTTAGAAAATCAGAGTGGGGGGCTATACTGCCCAATATGCCTCCTGGAGTACATTTAGTGCTGCTCATCATTAGGGGTGAGTATCAAGAAAACATCTGTTATGTTTTCGTATCCAGGATTTGAGGGGGGATTTTCCCCCATAATTGCTTATGTTTGCGCGGTTTGGAATTCAAATCCATGTTGTTTTTCAGTTCTGGTGCTTGGGGACCATCATCTTCAGTGGGGAACATATTGGTGGGTCTGGGGCAGGTGTTTATAATGACATCAAATTTGCACAGAACATAATCCTCCTTCTAATCAAAAGACACCCCCCCCCCGGTTTCATGTGAATTGGACCAATGGCTTTGATTTTACAGACATCCATAAGTGATGCCTCTTGGTATAGGTGCAGTTCTCTCCACTGATTCCTTATTGGTAGGGAAAATAGTGCCAGACATCAATATTAAAAATAACCACCCTGCCAGCATTCATTTCATTTCCCTACTCTTACAGTGACTGACAACCCCCCCCCATTCTTCCTGTTGAAAACTCTGTTTTTCCCATGTTTCCTTGGGGTTTGTTTCAAAAAGTGAAGAAGGAGAACAGCAGCTTTTACCTTATTCCTTATGGGGGACTTTTTTTGCAGGTTGGGGGGCAATAGAGTGGCTGTTTGTCAACTAAATGATACCAAAATTGCAGGGGCACAAGTGCTGCCAGTCCACTAAAGACCAACCAAGTTTCAAGCAAATTGGACTAAGGAGTACAATTCTACAGGCCGCTGAACAAGGCTCTTCCAGGCATTCTACTTTCAGAGAAAGAATGGGGGAGTGAAGGAGAATGGCAGATCTCTGCAGCTTGTCTCCAAAGGTGATTGGCTGGGAGCACTCCGTGTTGCTCCCTTGCAAGGATCCAATTGGAAGGGAGAAATGCTATTGCCTGGGAAATCAGTGGAATCAAAGAAAAACACAAGTGCATGCCACATTTCTGGTAAGCACCAAAAAAAGAGGCTTGTTTTGGGTGTGGGGTGTTATGCCATCAATTCTGGATGTGTATTAGCATTCCAGGAAATCAAACAAGTGATTCCTGTGTATATGTTTGGCTTGGTAATTTTCTACTGTATAACCCCTACTCATCATAGCACTTTTTAAGATTTGGGGCAGACATATTTTTTCTGCAGAGCTTGGATGTCCCCACAGTGGCCATACTTTGACTGTGGATGTCCCAGTTTTGCTGCTTTCCCACTTTACCATTAGAATGAGTGATAGGTGAATGAATGTTTCTTATTTTGTCATACTCATTTACATTTTTGTCAATGGTTTTGGTTCCCTGCCTTTCACTATTGATGCTTTGGATTTTTTTGTATTGTGTACACAAGTTGTGCAGTTTTTGTAAACGATCCATATGTTAATTATGCATACACTGTTCAAGAGTTATTAAAATACATACATTCTAATCTATATGCTGATTTATTAATGCATTAAATATATCTTTCAGGAGGGAAATCAGTGCAAGGACACAGAAAATAGTGTGAAAGTAAATGCTTGATCCACACAAGAGACAAGCAAAACTGAAGTTAAGATTTCTGGGCTGAAACAGCAGAAATAAGAAACTTGAAATCTGCCTTATGTATAAATCAGTTGAATGAAGGCACACCTGGATTTACGTGCCATATTTTACCATTCATTTTATTAAATGCTTAGTTATTGACAACTTCTGGGATGGATGGATAGCCAGTAATTTAATGACATGTTAACTGCTGACATTTTAAGCATCACTCATCAAAGTTAACAGACTTGTACTTTTACAGAGCATTTCATTTGCACCAATGTACATTCTTCCAACATTTTTGGCAGCAGTAGTGATTCCACTAAATATTTTCCTGCGCTCAAAGCAAGAGCAATCAGTCAAAACACGTTATCAATTTCAAATGTTTGTGTTGATTTTAGTTTTAGTTTCCTCTTTATCTGGTAATTACATGCCATCTTGTTAACTTCTCCTGGCAGTTTCAATCAGTTTTTTTTTTTTTTTCATTTTTAAGCCTATAACGTGGCATGGAGTTTAGGCAAAAACCATTTTGTGCATTTCTTTTCCTGTTCATGAACTGGAAAAAAAAGTTAGAAGAATGACAGGGATATGCATCATTATATTATCAAGGCATCATAACAGAAAGGGCCTATGACCCCTCCTGCTTGTACTTTATTCTTTCTTTTGATTCTGCCCTCCCACCATGCATCAACAAAAATCACAAATGCTTTATCTTTTTTCCCTTGAAATGGTGAAAAGCAAAATGTGACATGCTTCATTTAAATGCACCAGTTTCAGTGCTCAAGTCTTCTCACAGTAGATACTTTCAAATCTCCACATTGGCTATCATTAACCTGGAGTGATTTTCACTTACTTTAACCAATATTGAGCCAAGGTAAAGGAAGTGGAAAGGACAGTTTTCAATAAAGCTGGTGAAGTTAATTGAGCTGAATTTTCTCCAGAAGTTTTGCAATGTTCCCTCTAAGCTGTGGAGTCTTGTGAGCAAAAAATCTACTTTGTGAGCTACTGGCATTAAAGCTGTGAGCGAGCGATTTGGCTAATGCATAAATTAGTTTGCTCTGAAGCTGTCCTTCCTGAGCTGAGACAAAAACGTGTGAGCCGGAGGCTAAAAAACTGTGAGCTGGCTCACACTAACTCAGCTTAGAGGGAACACTGCTGGTGAGATTAATCAGGAGAATAACAGTGTAAATCTATACAAAGTTATTCTAATCTAAACCCACTGTAATCAATTGGCTTAAACTGGAGTGACTCTGCATAAGATAACACCGTGAGTTCAGAATTATTATCCATGAGAGATGAACATCAAGTACTTAGTATTCTGCTTGGTCCTAAAAAGTTGAAGTTTCTCCCATATACTTATGTCAAATCAATGGAATGAAGAATGGCAACAAAAACAAAACAAAAAACCTAGAGCTGAAATGACATTACACCCATTTTCTGGCCAAGCCACCCAAATTGAACATATTGAATTGCAAGAGGTTTCATTTGCTTTACAAATTCAAACTTACAGGGTTTTTTTGTTTTTAATTGTACATTTTCAGGCTTGTTAATTAATTTTAAGGTGATGCTGGGAAAGATTGAAGGTCAAAGAAGGGGATCTGAGACTCTATCTCCTGACTTTTTTTCAGATCAAAACAGCAGCCTGGGAAGGGACAAATTGCATCAGTAACTCAGGAATAAATTTTATCTTTTTAAAATTTGAAATGCATCGTGGGAAGTTACCAGATTCTTTTGAGGAGCACTAGGGGTATTAAACCCTTTCTCTCAAACTGAGTTACTGATGCAATTTGTCCCTTCCCAGGCTGCTGTTTTGATCTGGAAAAAGTCAGGAGATAGAGTCTCAGATCCCCCACATAATGTCTAAGATTGGCCATTAAATTCAATCAATTCACGTTTTGTTGTACCTAAGGTTTCCCTTGCTCAAACGCCAGTTGAATCCGACACTAGGAAGCGGTTCTCATCCCCATTTCCAAGCCAAAGAGCCAGCGCTGTCTGAAGACTTTTCCATGGTTATGTGCCGGTTTGGCTTAAGACCTCGGGTCAATGAAGCTAATAAATGAAAAAAAATGGGTTATGTGCCGGCATGACTAAATGCCGAGGCGCATGGAATGCTATTACCTTCCCACCAAAGTGGTACCTATTTATCTACTTGCAATTTCTTGCTTTCAAACTGCTAGGTTGGCAGGAGCTGGGGCAAGAGATGGGAGCTCACTCCATCATGCGGCACTAAGATCTCAAACTGCCGAACTACTGACCTTCCAGTCTGCAGTTCAGTGTCTTAACCTCCGACCCATCGTGGCCACAGTTGTACCTAAACCCCCATGTAAATAAATTCCACATAGGGGGCATTCCTAGATGTTGGGGGGGATGATTTATTGGTCTTGCAAGAAAATGTTTGAGGGCAGAACTTATTAGGGAATCTCTCAATTGGGATGGACATGAACCGGGAAAATGTGGTTCCGTTTGTGGCATGCCCATGGACCATTACGAACAAAAAGCACATTCATATAAACTGACCAGTTTAGGAATTTTGTGATATGATAGAACAGTCCCGTGGGATGTGCGAGACACCAAACACATAGCAACCCACCAGCTGACTCTCTTCTACCCCATTGGCAGATGGCAGATGAGATACTAGTAGGAGGGGGGGGAGGAATATAAAACCACCCAATAGATACGTCTCTGTGACCATCTGTCATGGGGAAGAGGAGCTCATCATCAACTCCAATGACTGACTGACCCAAATGGTGTACATCCTGAAGCCCTTCCAGGACGCCACCAATATGCTGTGCACCCATATGACCAGCCTGGGGCAAGTCATCCCTCTGATTCGAGGGCTGTACAGAGTGCTGGCCTCTGCACTGCAGCTGGGCCCTGAGGGGATGACTGTACTCTTCTCTACCTTCCCTCTTGGTCTGGTAAGGATTGAAGTCACAGGGTCTGAGTTATGCCCCCAAAGAAGGTGCCCCTATACTACATTGTTTCCAATGGAGAAAAAAAATCCAACAACAAAAAAGCAAGGGCAGAAGCCCCATGGAACAGAAACAGAATCAAAGTCCCCAAGAATCTCTTCAGTAAAAATTGAAGGGTGGGGGGGATTTACCAACCCGGCAAAATCAGGGCAATGTGCCCTAAGACCACCTGAGACCCAAAGCCAAACCATTGTGCAATGACATATGTAGACATGGCAACTCCAAGCACTGAGACGTATGTAGTCTCAGTGGCTCCAAGCCCTGAGACGGAAGTAGACATGGTGGCTCAAATTCCTGAGAAGGGATGAGATGTGGTGGGTAGTAGGGGAGTAGACACTATTTATTTAGTTAGTTAGTTAGTTTTATATCCTGCCCTCCCATCCAAGGCCGGCTCGGGGCGGCTTACAAACAGAATAAAACACACACATAAATTTAAATAGTCCTAAAATCAGATAAAACATATCAACATGGTGGCTTGAAAGCCCTGAGAAGGAAGTTGACGTGGTGGCTCTGTACCCAAACCCCCAAACCCCAAAGTGTGCAATAACATATGTAGATGTGGTGGCTCCAAGTTCTAAGGCCACCCCTGACACCCAAACACAAACATATGTTGAAGTGGAGGCTGTAAGCCCTGAGAAAGAAGTGAGCATGGTAGGTGGCTCAAAAGCCCGGACAAGGAAGTAGACATGGTGGGTCAACTCATATTGTCTGTATATTAATATATTTTCCCCCTGTTTGCTTATTGGTCTCTGAGTATTAATACTCTTGTATTAATACAAGATGGAGACTGAGGTGGGTCAAATCCCTGACAAGGAAGTAGATGTGGTGGCTCAAAAGCCCTGAGTCCACCTCTGACACCCAAACCTTAAAGAGTGAACACCCCACCAAGTCCTGGAACGTGGAAAGGCAGGCACCCCCAGACTTTTGACAGGGGTTCCCAAAAGTACCCCCATGGCAGCAGAGAGGGTGCAATGGATGTGAGTACTCAGCCAAAGCACCCACCAGCTAGAGTGGAAACAGGTGCAGAGCACACCCACCAGTGGGGATGTTTTATTCCACTCTGCACCTGAGTTCGGAGCCCACCCATCCACTGTGGTGACTGTTCTACACTGTGGATGTGGAAACATAAGTGAAACTGGCAGGACCACCCCTCAAATCTAAAAAAGGCAGATTAGGAGGAACAGAAAGGCAGACCAGATATCCCCTGAGTTTTGACGGGGGCTCTCCAAAGTCCTCCCCCGCAGCAGCAACGAATGTGGGCATTCAGCCAAAAAACCCACTAGCTAGGGCAGAAATAGACAGGTGCAGAGCACATCCACTGACAGGGGTGTATTATTTGACTCTGCATGGATCTGGAGTGCACCCATCCACTTACAGCCCCTCCCACAGCCGACACGTGAAGCCAGTACCCAAAAGAGCTATGGAAAGGCAGGCACCCCCAGACTTCTGATGGGGCTCCTCAAAGTACCCCCAACAGCAGCAGGGAGGGTGTAATGGATGTGGGTACTTGGCTGAGGCACCCAATAGCTATGGCAGAAACAGACAGGTGCAGAACACACCCACTGATGGGGGTGTATTATTCGACTTTGCACTTGGGTCTGGAGCACACCCATCCACTGCAGCAAACTTCTACTCCTCAGATTAACGGAAAGACCATGATGCCCAGTGAATACCATAAGGAAAGAAGCATGCCCAGAATGCTCCCAGGCCCCATCAGGCCCAAACACAAAGATCCCCTGGTCACAGCCCACCCCTAGGTGAAATTTCTGGACATTCTTCACCATTAGTGGAATGTATTGTACAGATAAAAGATCATCTGTTGTAATTGTGGATTGTACAAATGCAATGAAAAGGGGTAGTCAAACAGGGTTTTCCTGTACAGGCAGATGTTTGTAGAGTTGGATGTTTGCTGAGGTGGATGTTGTTCCATAAGGTAGGGTTTGTGCTATGAGGTAGATGCCAGTTGGTTCTTAAGGTAGGTGTTTGCTTATGAGGTAGATGTTGTTTGGGTTGGATGTGGGACAAGCCCAACCTCACCCAGCAGAGATGGCCATTCCAAGCACCAAGGGCACAACCCATGGATTGCATGCCGGATCACACAGAGAGGAGGAGGAATGGGGGGAGGGGAACACACGAGGGGACAACACTGGAAGGCCTGGATCTTACTCCGGCAACTCTACAGCAGGGTTGCCCAGCAGTGGGGGGTTGACCTTGAAGAAAGCCAACTCACCCATCCTAGCCAGGTCCAGGCAAGAGTGGTGGGGGCTTAGAAGGTCTCCCGAGTGGGAGAACACCTGCTTGTTCTGCAGGTTGGTGGGAGGGCAGGAGAGGAGATTCATGCCCATGCAAGTGAGGGTGGCTCAGATGATGGCCTTCTGTGATCAGTATTCAAGGGGATTGGTGGAGGCAGTCTCAGGGGACTCAGCAAGATACAGCAAGATACTCCCTCACCATCACCTCTGCGGAACCTTCCACCACGGCACACTTGGCCTCCCTGCTACAGCTGCTGATTTCTCACCCCACCACCCAAAACCAGTAGCGGGCCTCCTGCCTGGTTGGGCTCTTGGAGGCAGAGGTACTGCCCTGCAGCTCCCCCCCCCCAGCTTCTTCCACCTGCTGTTCCCTCTGGCCACATCTGCTGGAGTGAAGCCTCCACACTTCTCTACAGAACTCACACTTCTACTCCATGAGCTCTGTGTTACAGACAGCAATGCTGCCTTTGATACATGGGTTGCACATACAGGACAGGTTGTACTCCTGTTCTTTGCTGAAAGGATGCAGCCTGGTGGAGATGTCCACCTGCAACCTCTCTGTGCTCAGCATGAGCACAGGAAGAGGCATCCCAGGAGTCCCAGGAGTCCCAGAAAACTCCCACACTACCACAGCAGAGAGCAGAGGTGGTCACTAGCAGGAGTGGTTTGCAAACAGAAGTTTATGGTGAGTCTACCATCTCAGACTTCCACAAACTTTTAAAGAAGTGCATGGTGGTTCATGCATAGAGCAGAAAGCATGGGGTTAAAAGGATCCAAGTCCCTTTAAACCCCTGCTTTATGTTTGCTGTGAAAACTGCAAAAACAGCTGAATGGCAGCTCCCTGGTGTTCAGCCTGTTTGGGGGTTATCTTGTGAAGTCCCTTTAAAGTTTAAAGTACCTTTAAATTTTTTCAGGCTTTCCACAAACCCCATTTAAAAGGGCTGCAGTCCCTATCAACAGGATTTGTGGGACCATGAACCATGTACTGGTTTGGTTCACAAACAACCCTCCTAGCTTGGTTCAGTTCATGGTTTGGTTCATAGTTCAACCATGAACCACGAACTGACATGAACCCCATTTTCCCAGTTCATGCTAATCCCTAGTACCAATACACTACAGAGGCTTGGCTCAGTCCCAGCCATTGGTGATACAGAAGGTGATAGGTACCACCTTATGGACTTGCTGGTCTCTCTTGGAGAGGAAGCAGTATGTACTACTATGGGTTATCAAATTCCTTGAACAAACTGTGGTTCCTGAAATTAATTTCTTATCTTTTCAGTCTTCAAGAGGAGAACATATGTTATAAAACACACATGTTTGCATGGTGATGCCACATTTAGAATGTGTGAATTAGATGTGTGACATATTTATGGATACTGAAACTGCATTTTAACCCCTCATTTCCAAAAACCATAATTCCATTCAATGTTTGTACAGTGTTATTGTTTGTCTTGCTCTTTTTTAGATAATTCAAGGAGTAAACAAACAAAAACCTCAAAAAGATCGTGTAAATTGTGAAACAGAATTTTCCTGATGATTCCTTAGAAGGAATCTCCCAGTTTCCTTAAACTTTTGTTTCAGTTGAATTTGAAGCAGCAACTCCAGAAACAGCTGACTTTTAAGCACTGAAACACAAGGATGCTTCTTACCTTCACAGTGTCGCTAATAAAAGCAATGGTGCCATTAGACACATTACCTTAGCAGCCTTTCGTGAGGTAAGATGACATTAGGGGTTTCAGGAAGCCATAAATAAATCAAAGAGTACTGTCTAGAAACTATTCTTTCCATTTAAAAGAAAGGTTAACTTTTAAGTGCATCATTTATTTAACAGTCAGTATACCACTGGAGAGACTTTTGCTCTCCAGAGCAGCATTTCAACCACAGGTCCTTTTACTCTGTCACTTGCCTTAATTGATAACTTTGCAGTGGAGATAGCAAATTAAAATAAATGTACTTCATTCTTTGGTTATTCTTGCTCCTCTGAGATCTGTGGGAGTAGAAACCTCCACTCCTGGAGCACTTTTTGAATCAAGAAGTTTTATTTTGTCCTGTCCCCCCCTTTCTCTTTGTTTTCTTAAGGAAGATCAATGAATTAGAGTAATTCTAATTAAACTGAGGCTTGGGCCTATCATACTTTAGGGACCCTTTACTGCATGTTCCTCTTCCTTGTTCTCCCAAGAACATTTGTGCCATATGCAAGAAGTAGGGCCTTCTCAGCACTAGGAAATACACTTCCCACAGAATTCCACTGCCCAGGTCTGCCAAGGACCTACTCAATGTGGGTTATCCTCTCCCCTGCCCCGGTGCTGTTGCCCGCTGCCACTTTGAGCAGGCCGTGTATATGGAGGTGGGGAAATTTTAAAAAACTGATTGCTGGCTGCTGCATCCCATCACTTCTGGTAAAAACAACAACAACCCAGAAGCGACAAAGGATATCTCTAGGAACTGCAATTTCTGGAGCTATCTGTTTTCACTTCAGGTGTCGCTCTAGGAATTGCTAGAAATTCTACTGTTTTACCATCAAGTTTCTAGCAGTTCCTAGAGCTGCCTATGTTACTACCTACATCCCCACCCACACCCATCCCACCATTCCTGGCAACCTTCACTAGTTCTTTTAATATTTTAAATTACTACTCAATTATAGCATTTCCATACATTTATGAGGGATATACTGAAATTCTCATCTGAATTTCTGTCAGTCTGTTCCCAGGGTGTTGTTTTTTGAGCTCTACTCAGTACCAATTCTGGGATCTCTACTCCTCTTGTTGTCTCCATGATGAACTGCTCCAATGCACAGTCATTTACAATGTCCAGAAGCCTCATCTATAAAGTATGACTTGAGCACACAGTTACCCAGTTAGTGTGAAGGTAGCTGAAGTCAGTATTACAACATTTCCTGCTTCAGACACTTCAATTCTTTGTCTTGAGAACAACCTCAAGGTTATGCTCACTATTTGAAGGACCACCTGTATATATGAGCCTGCTCATGACCTAAGATCAGCTACTGGAGCCTTGCTCTGTGTGTCTGCATAAATACTTCTGAGATTGGCAGGTAGGCAGGAAATTTTCAGCTGTGGCCCCCAGACTATGAAGTTGCCTGCCTGAGGAGGTGCATCAGTTCCCTTCCCTTTTGGATTGTCAAAACAATTTTACTCTACAGGGAATCTGGTGGCTTTCTACCTGAAGCTGTTTTATTCTATAGACTAGAAATAATGCCCGTTGCGGAAATAAATACAACGGGATCTAGAAAGAGGCTCTGGGAGAGTGCTCTGGCTTTGGGCAAACAGTGTCAGTTTCCTGTGGCAACCTCAGCAGGGTTTAATGACAGAGTCCACTGTTTTCTCCCGAGGGACTGATCTCTGCTACCTGAAGAGCATTTGTATGTTTGAGTTATCTGTAGCCCTCACCTGGAGAGTGGTAACCATTGTTACCCATTCTCCTCTCCCCTATGAGGTATGTTATGCAACTGACAATTCCAACTGCCTTGCGGGGGGGGGGGAGTTTGAGGTGTGGAATGGACTGAAGTCCAATCAGCTTCCATATGCAAAAGACCAGGTTGTCGCAGCAGTTGTGGTGTGGGCGGGACCCGGGCTTTGCCTTCTGATTGGTGGCGATATATGCTGAGGAGCAGTGCCATCAGCCATACACTAAGGGAGTGCATTTTAGAATTAGAACTTTGGCACCCACTATTCAATTATATATAAGGAGAGATTCTATTGCTGGCTACTGATTACCTGCCTATTTTTATCTTTTTATCTCTGCTGCTTTTTAACACTGTGCTTTCTTTCTTAATGGTTACTATTATTCTGCTGCTGGCTGATGTTTTACAGTATCTAGATTTTTAAATTCAGTTTGTGAGCCATCTGGCGTGCCATTTGTATGACAGAAAAGTGAGGCATCAATAATCTAGATAAACAAACTGTTGTCTACCAAAACCCAGGGCTATTTTGGGGCAGGAACGCACAGGAACGGAGTTCCGGCTGGCTCCCAAGTTGGCCACGCCCAGCAGGAACTCATTAGCATAATAGGCCACACCCAACAGCAGAAACTCATTAGCACTGGCTACATTAGGGGTGTGTGGCCTAACATTCAAAGGAGTTCCTGCTATAAAAAAAGCCCTGGGTTCTGACAACAAGGTAAACAGAATAACAAGCAAAAGGTGGGTGTGGCTGGATAACCACACTTCTGGTAACATGGGGGTGCGTCCTAATGTGGTAATGAGCAGTGCTGTCAGGGGTGTGGCCCAATATGCTAATGATTTCCTGTTGTTGGGTGTGGCCTATTATGCTAATGAGTTCCTGCTGGGCTTTTTCTACAAAAAGAGCCCTGCCAAAACTAAATGATGCAATGCCAAGGGTGATGGAGGTGATGGACGAAAATATCTTTAAGAAGAGGGAAACCTTCTTAAACTATTTAAGTTTAAGAACTATAGGGTTCTATAGCCCTTAAATCTTGTTAGCTTTATTATTTTTGGCATAGATACTTCCGAGGATGCAGCACGCAAACTTAATGAGAAGAAAGAATGGAAAAAAGTAACAATCGTCAGGATATTAGAACGTCAGCAGACTAGGAAAGGGTCCTGGACAGCCATATATGTCTGTTACATTCTAAGAACTGTGCAAAAGATAAAATAAGCCTCACACAGAGAAATCATTGCTGACAGCAACTAATTTTCAGTAATACAGTAGGCTTGACAATGACAGCTTTAAGTGCCACCTCAGAGGGCATTTCGCCCGGCTTCTGTGTCTCGCTAGCTGAGACAAGGCAGGCATAGTAAAACGCAGCTCTTGAAAACAGACATAATGAAGAGCTGTGGAGAGGTAAACACAAGACAGAGCTTCTTCTGACTGGCAGCAATGATATTAAGAGAGTATGGCTTCCCTAGCAAAGTGAAGGCCTGCTTTAGATGTTCTACAAAGGTGGCCAGAGTTTCCAGTGATTCCTGGAATGGACTGACATCACCTGCAGGTTTTCCATGGAAGCGACATCACGTTGATGCCTGGTGGCAACTTTTTTGATTATTTTTCTCCCTCTAGCCAAAGAAGCAGCAGTGGCAAACCAACAGTATGGGATCCCCTGGTCACACTGGGAAACCGGCAGCTCTATGTTCTATGAGTGGCATAGTTGGGACAAAAAAACGACTTCAGCATGAGGGAGGCTCCAGACATCAGCCATATAACAGCTCACAATGTGGAGTCACTCTGTTTTGTGGAAAGAAGAGTTGTTCCTTGCTAGGAAGAAGTCTACTTGCCAGCGCTGGCCATCCATAGACATAGAATAACAGATGAATTCCCTTTGGTCTGTCCATTCACATGCACTGTTAATACATTAGTCATGTGTCTTCCTGGAGGCAGGTAGCATGGCTTGCAACTAGATCAGAATGCAGGGGAAGACTACAACATTATATGTCCTATGTAGATCAGGATCACAAGGCAAGGACTTTGTTATGGCAACCAGGGATGCTTATGTACCTGCTGGTCCAGACCACATTCTGTTCACCAGTTGTAAACACAGAGCCCATATTTATCAATCAGTTCAGCAACTCACAAATAGTCTGCACCGATTTGTCAAGGTACTTTTCATGTATTGAAACAAGTGCAATTAGCAGTGTTTCACAAGTGTGCATTTTCATACAGCCTGCTAAGAGTCCAACTTTATCCCCCAGGACCTATCATCACCACATGTCACTCAGTAGCTAATCATATAAATATAAAGTGAGCAAATACATCAATTAACTTACAACTATAAATAAACAACATTTTTTTAAAAAAAAAAATCCTATCACTTGGTATTCATTTAATCACCCGTTATCAACTTTATTTCACACATGTGCATTTCTTTCCACATCATTCCCCTCACATCATCAAAAGCACCAAAAAGAAAGGAAGTTCCACTAGTATAGGTGCTGCACAGTCCAAGGCTGGTTGACAGCCATTTGAGGCAGAGAGAAGATAGGTGAAAAAAAGGCCAGCTTAAAAAGGTAATGATGGCACTGAGGATATTTAGCTAGTTCAGAATACAAATCTGTCTAACTCATTATCTATATTGTGTGTCTATTCCTTGAGAAGTTCTTTTTCAGTTAGGAATAGTCACGAAGGACTAACACCGAAGCAGTAGTACAGTCTAAATTAGGAATTTTGCTCTTGCATTTTAATTGACCCGGCACTTTAGAAAAATGAATAATTGATTGTTTATGTATGTTTTATGTACGTTTTAACTGTATTTTTATATATGTATTTTATGTAAGCTGCCCTGAGCTCGCCTTGGCGGGGAGGGCGGGATGTAAATTGAACAAATAAATAAATAAAGTTTCTGAACATTTGCAAGTCAGCAAGGATCTCATGTTATTCTTCAGGATGTCTTCTATCAGCCACTCATGTCTTCATGTACATAAACATGCTCGGCAGTCCCACAGGTGTAAGAAACTCTGAGATATACAGTTTTCATGGCATCAGCATTATTTATCTTGGAAAATCCCATTTCTGTGATCGCCAGCTTGTCTCATAAATGGCAGAAGAATTGAGGCTTCTCACAGAGGTATCCTAGTTATTGCTGCCACCAACGGGTACATTTGGGGTGCAGGAAAGGAATTAGGGTTCAGACAATCAAGAACAGGATATGAGGGTGTGTTTTGATTTTTTTTATTTGACTGGAAATACACCTGAGTTTCAGAAAGGGCCAAGAAAATGAGATATGGGGGGAGGGGCGAGAGATTAAAAACTGCTATTGACCAAGACCATTCTAAACCAAGCAGAAGATAATGTAGGGGAAAGTCTATATAAATGAATGAGTGAAAAGTCATAGAACTATTTTGCTAGTCTTTTAAACTCTCAGTGCTAACTTCTTCTGCTTCCCCCCTCCCTTTTTGTTGTGAAGAAGCACCTTCAGATTCATTTATCAAATGTTGCCTTTCACAAAGTCTGCTAACAATATAAAGCTGTGAGGATCCTAGCTGATAAATTTCAGCAGTCTTCTTGAAACCTCATTGACTTTCAGAAAACAATTTAACTGAGGACAAAGTCTGCCAATTGCTCTGAATTTCACTTTAGGTGTTGTTTCTGTGGCAGCTATGCAGGTCTTTGGAACCTGGTTGTAAGACCTCATATGTTGGTACTGGGAGGAAATATAACATTACCTAAAGCTGTACCTCTTAAAGCAAGGGCCACTTCTTTTCTCTGTTAAAAACAACTGAGCATAGTTTGAATTTTATGTAAAAAATATCATTGAGTCTGGATTGTGTGAGGTAGTCTAAGCATGAAGGTGCCATATAAATATTTAGGATACTGAGATAAATGAGTGATGTAAGGTGAGAAAACAAGACTAGAAGAATTAACTCAGAAACACACTTCCAGAATCATTAATATTTTGCATTTACAAATATACTTAAATTACTTAATCAAAGCTTCCCTCACTACGATCTTGGTCAGTCTCTGGGTGAATGAATAGATGGGCTGCATTTAACAAAATGAAAATGATTTGAAACACTATTTAACAGATATGGAATCAGTTCCTCTTGAAATATTGCTTTATAGAAAGATATCTTTTCTCACTGCTGAGCTTCAAGGCAAGCATCTGGAGTGCTCCTAGTGGGTTGATTAAATTAATTCAATGTTTACATTATTTATAAGCATGGTTATTTCCATTTTCCTGCATGGTAAAGGTTTAAGAGGGGTTCAAGCATGCTGTCATATTGGGCATTCAAAATGAAGCCATTAACCGAAGGGAAATCGTTTGATCCAACCCATGCTCCCTTTCTCCCTGACTTCTAATTACCGCTCCATCAATATCTATAAAGTTAAGAACAAAGGCATAAAAGGAAATGCTAATGTATGTCTTCACCAGAGTTTTGCAAGTTCTAGACACCCTGGAGAAGAAGGGAATTTGACATTTTACTTTCCCCAGGGAAATATAATGAATTACGTTGTCATCATATAACCCCTATTTTATTGGTGTTAAACGCTCAGTGATAAGAGCTGTCAGCTCCACTGCCCCTAAGAAAGAGGAAGGAGAATTCCCACAGACAGCCAACCAGGAGGGAAGCAGAGGTAATTTCTTTAATTCCCCTGCTCCATAAATAATCTATTTGTCTTGACATATTAAAAAGCCAAGCAGAATAACTAATGAACTCAATAGGTAGCTTAGTTCCCCCCCTTCTTTCTGATGATTTTTAATGGTCAATGTCTTTAATACCCATTCTACCATCCTCAGCAGTTTATGATTAAAAGTCAGAGAAGAAGTCAGTAATTCCTTGGCTGTTTCCCAACATTCATAAGAATGCAATTATTGACCATAATCTCATCACATAAAAACTCACTAAAGTTTCATTGAGTTTAATGAGATACTTAAGAAGAAGAGTTGGATTTATACCTCACCCTTCACTCAGAGTCTCAGAGTGGCTTACAATTTCTTTCCCTTGCTCTCCCCAGAACAGACGCCCTGTGAGATAGGTGGGGCTGAGAGAACTCTGAGACAACTGCTCTTGAGAGAACAGCTCTGAGAGAACTGTGACTGACTCAAGGTCACCCAGCTGGCTGCATGTGGAAGAGTAGGGAACCAAATCCGGCTCTCTCAGATTAGAGTCTGCATTCCTAATCACTACACCAAACAGAACATGTGTGAATTTTCCCTACCGAAACAATAGCATCTTAACCAGTGTTCAAAGTATTTCACATATGTTGTCTTCTTGTAATCTCTGTTGACAGGCCTATGAGAAAAGCAATTATTATTATTCCTGTATTATAGATTAGGGGAGGGTCAATGAGGCAGCAAGAGTGTGGTATGCCTAAGGTGACTTACTGAGTTTGTAGCAGAGGTACATTTTGAACCAGGGACTTTCCAGATCACTACATATTGCATAGCCACTGCATTACACCCATGAGAATTAAAAGTGCTTCACATGACCATGTGCAAGGATAGAATTCCAGTGCATAAAGAAAACTGACACATTCTCACCAAGAATATCTGTTGCTCTGTTATTTAATCACTGTACATTTAATCAATGTGTATCAGTATCCTATCGGGGAAACAATTAAAATGTATAGACTAAAAACTGTATAATCTCTGAAACTAATTTTAGAAATGCTCCAAGTTAAACCAGAAAGTAGGGGAAAAAGACTATGGTGAAGAGCAAACATACATAGATATAATGGGATGGGATGAGGAATCTTCATTCATAAACCACACTGACTGGATTGTGCCCATTGTCTTTGTTTTATTTATGTTATTTCCTTTATTTAAACATTTCTGTCCTGCCTTATCTCCTTGGCCTTAAGGAGGCAAACAATGGCACAACAAAGTTGCAAGGACATAAATTATAATAGTTCAATGAACAAAATTAAAATACAGATTAAAAAACCACCACAAGTTACAAATTTAAAAGAACTGAAGATCCACAAGCACAGCCAGATCTGCTCAAACAATTTATCCTTCATCAAATACAAATGCTCATTGGAATACAACTGCTGTAGAGCTTTTTCACACAAGCTGTTTAATGCACTTTGGCTTCTGAGGCCAGATGTGGTTTTACACACGTGACATACCAAATCACTGTCTTCCCACAGTAAACAGAGCCTTAACCCATGATTTGAACCAAGGATTTTTGTCCTTGCTGTTGCATGTCTGGGACAAAGCAGTTGCTTTTCTTTCCCCCAGCCTTTTTTTCTTCAGCTATTTTTTCTTCACCTTTTTAAAGTGTTTCAGAATAGTGACAGATCACTATTTTGAGATATGTGCCTCCTCACTTTTTACCCTGCCAGTCACTCTGCAATTTTGGCTTCTGTGAACAAGTTATCCCACATTATTCTGTGAACAAGTTATCAGCAAACCTAAATTGTGTTCTAGTCATTCCCTCAATGGTTCAGCAATGAATGACTACTTTAAAAAATTTTTTAACTGCAACAGTTCCCTATAACTGGATCACCCTCGCATGAGTCTGTTTTCTTTTAACCATGTTGTGACATTGTACAAAGTACATCAAGGCAAAAAGATGTGGTGTAGAAGCATTCTGCTTAAAATAATAGTATATCGACATAGCACAAAGCTTTAACAAAACAAGCAAACAAAAAGGCAGGCCCTGAAGAAAATGTAATGGTATCTGAAATAGATATTTGAACACATGAAGCTACCTTATACTGAGTCAGACCATCAGTCCATCAAGGACAGTATTGTCTACTCAGACTGGCAGAAGCTCTTCAAGGTCTCAGGCAGAGGTCTTTCACATCACTTACTTATTGATTCTTTAAACTGGAGCTGTTGGGGACTGAACTTGGGACTTTCTGCATGCCAAGTGGTTATTCCACTACCAAGCCACAGTTCTTCCCATATCCAAGATAAAGTGTTATAAGGATGTTTCACGTTGTTTAAAAAAGCAGATGAAGCAGAGATGGATATAAATTGGGATAAAGTTGTAGTGTGAGAGGCACCTTACATCATGCCTTCCTAAATGTAGAAATTATGACACTTCCTCATGTACTCTGGCAGGCCATTCCAAAAAGATTGGACCCACCATGGAAATGGATTAAAGGAGGGCACCTTAATGAGGGGAGTGTGTGCAGAATGCAATGGGCTCAGTGGAGTATACAGAGAGTTTTAATGATGTGACCGCTGGTATACTGCAAAACTGGTATACTGCAAAACTCAGTAAACTCAGGCCCCGGTCACACGGAGCATTAGGCACGCTAGAGAGATGGAAGATAGGTGGATTTTCCGGGCGTGATCTCACCACCACATCTGGGAAGCGTAGAGCTTCCGTGGCGCACCCGAGGCTTCCCGAGGCTAACCATGGGAGCTCGACGGGACCTCAACCCGACACCTGATCACGCAGTCGCGCATTAGTTTGCTCCAGGGCAAACAGCCACGCCTCCCCCCCCCCGCATTTTCCTGCCCGTGTGGCCGAGGCCTCAGTTGTTTTAATAACTGTTGAATGGTTCAAGAAAAAGTGAAGGAATGCTAATGGACAAAATTGCAAAACTCAGTGGGTTTATTCCATCCAATAGGGCCAACTTTCTTAGAATTCAAAGTGTATCAGCAGAAAAGTGCAACATCTGTGGATTTCTTTCCTGAAAAAACTGGTAAAGGAAAATAACAATTTCATACTATCCTCTTAGAATGAATTACCTTTCCTTTGAAGAATTCCATTTGAGCTTAAAGCATTAGGAACCATGGAGGAATAAACCTGGATATAGAAATTGGTTTAATTATGAAGTTGCAAACCTTAATTGCCTGCGTATGTTTTAGCCTTAAACTGATATGTAAATATGGAAGGCTGTTCTCACTCTATATTGACTTTGCAGAAAGTAATGGTGCTTGTGTGCTAAAACAATGCTGTTTTGCTAAAGTTAACATCAGTGCTTCCTTATAAAAGCAAATGTTTAAGAATGTCATTGGTGATGGTAAAGATTGACCGTTCAAGTACAGGTGAAATCCTTGACAGGCAGTAGTGTGTTAATGTACTGCCTGTATTGCTGTAAAAGGAGCATCTTCCCCCATGCTTAATCCAACCTTCTTCAAATGAGTGGTTGACACTAAAGCCCTTCAGACAGCTTAGACTCTCAAGTGGGATTTGTGTTCCACCATGTAGTTGTCATTGTAATGGAAAACACATTGTGCTAATGCCAGATTTTTGAAGCAAGGAGGCCCCTTTACAACAAATGTAATAGTAATTCCAGGATTTATGTAGTATATGCAGTAAGCTTTCGCTTAAGGGTGGATTTACACTAATCATGTAAAAGGATTCACTGCCACTACTGACACACCCAGTTATCTCACCCTCATTTTAATAAAAAGGCTGTTCTTTATTCCATTTAGCTTTAAAATGGGGTTCTAATGAGGAACATACATAGAGTAAGAATGTTACTCTGAAGTGCAAAGAAAAGACACACAAAGCAAAAATGCTCCTATCTTTACATAGTCTGTACTGATTTATCATTTGTTTTATATTCCTCTTCAAAAAGATATCCTTTCTTTTCCTTTCCCACCTTTCCCAAGCAGCCTCTTGTGACCCCTGCCTCCAAACCAGGAGTCAGGGAACTTGTGGATAAAATGCCATGGAACCCGGGGGCTGCATTATGAGGGGAGACTAAGCAAAATTAAACCCATCCCTCCTCCTGCCAGTGGAACATCTCAAGTAGAGGTGTGAATTCAGTATTTACCAAGCTGAATAAATACCCCAAAATACCTTATCAGTATGTTTTAGATATTTCCTACACCGAATCAGATTCTCTAATCTGTAACCAGCTACCGATATAAGGAATCTGGATAAAAGCTGATAATATGTGGCTTTTATGCAGCTTGATTTGACAGTACTGAATTGTGACTTCTCCCAGCCCACAGTTTACACTCCCAGCCAGGTCTGTGTGCGGGGGGGGGGGGAACACCTCCCCGCCACATGTAGATCCTTTACAAGCCACACCATGAGTGAACTCAGACTCACCACTTTGGAGTTCATCCATGGCACGTCTAAGTTGCAAAAGGCATTTAAAAGGAACATCCCTTTAAATGTGTTTTGCAAGCCATATCGTGAGTGAATTCCAAAGTGGCGAGTTCACCCTTCTGGATTCACTCATGGCGCAGCTCACAACAAGGGATCATACTTTTAAATGCTGAGCCAAAAAAATTGTCAATCCAAATCATTTCTCGAATCCCAATACCATACCGATACTGGGATTTGGGAATGTCTGGAAATACTGATATTTTTCAGGTTCAATATGGTTTTACTATAGTAAACAAAGGTAAATCATATCATTTTATACAACAAAATGTTTCACTAAAGAGAGATCAACATACATTTCAGCACATATTTCTGACAATAACTATAAAGAAAATTATGTCCACCCCAGATATAAAGTTCATCAGGATTTCATTTCCTATTTTTAAGGTCCATGTCCATGAGCATGCTGAGTTTGCTGATCATGTTCCAATCCACTACAATCATCTCTACTGTTCAATATTACCTAATAGCTACTCAATTTAAGAAGCCTGTATACAGAAAATATCATCGTGAAACAATTTCTAATGCAACACATTCCCCTGCCACTTATACCATGAGGTATACCATGGTATTCAAAGCTTTATTTTGTAATAAATTGGTTTCCCAGTGTGAAGTCTGCAAATATTGCTACTAATGTTATTCTCTTATGTTTGTGAATTATGCAGTATTAATTATCAGAGACACCATGGTTGCAAAGACCTCCATCTAGGTCTAACAGCTCAGGACATGTAATCAAGCAACATAATAATCAGCACAGGAACACTTCCAATTACTCTGTTGAGAGCAAATTCAAAATGCAGCAGGGCATTTAAAGCTTCAGTCCTATACAATTTACTTGGGAGAAATCACCATTTAACCCAAAAGGTCTTGCTTTCCAATAAGCAGGTGTAGAACTGGGTTATAACTTACTATGAAATGCAATAGGAGTAAAGCAGTGGATCAAGTCCAAGCAGCTGAGTTGGCAGGATTGTAATTATTACAGGAGTACAAGTTGGGAATACAGTAAGAGATATTAAATATATATATGTACTATTGCCAAATTCTTAGTAAACTTTTTATTCCTCATTCTCATTTAAGTGGTTGTATCAGTGCAACATCATTGGTGATATGCATGATTTATGACTGAGCAGACAGCAAGGGAAACTGGCCTGCTAGTTGTAAATGCAAAACCGAGAAGAATAGACTCCCTTAGTGCATATTAACACAATGCTGTATAGATCCAGTCCCTTTAATGTATTGGTTTGCTTTTAGCCCTCAGCCTCCAGCCAAATTAGTTTCAACAGTTTGCAGTGGACAGAGACCAATTATCAACCCCCATCTCCCTTTTTCTCCCTGCTTAAAGGACTATAAATTATGGTTTGAAATTATACTGTTGGTCAAAAATGCCTTACTCATGTGATCTCCAGAGTAGCAACTGGAATGATTTAAATGATCAGACATAATCTGTACCACTCAGGGGAGAAATAACCCCTTTCAAACACACACACACACACACACACACACACACGGAAAGAGGACTGCAAACAAGAGCAATAGGCCAGTTTAAAGAGCTGCCTAATGCTACACTGAGGAAGTCAAACAGGCATTTTACAGCCCAATCCAATACATGGGGTTGCGAAGAGTTGGACTCGACTGTGCGACTGAACAACAACAAACCAATACACTTTTACTGAGATGAAGTCCCACTGGCTTCAGTAGGATTTAGTCTCAAGTAAACAGGTGTAGGATTAGAGCCTTAGCCATTTGGAAAGCAGAATCCTCAATCATAGGATCTACCATTTTGGCTCAGTTGTGTTATGTGAAACCACTGGGTTAATTAAACTATATTTTACGTATTCATAATTTTTCTCAAGTTTGTGATGGCCTCTGGCAATCTGCAATTAATTTTACTTATACTACTTTTGATAATTAAACCAATTGTAGTTAGACCTGCCAAATCTCGCCAAATCGTGGTGGGGGATCTACATATCTTCACAGAATCCTTGCCGCGGGGACGGCAAGATGCGTTGCACCACCGTCGCCAGGACATGACGCTATGCGTCGCTCTGGCAACGGGGCTGTTTGGAGCCCTGTTGCCAGAGCGACATGTAGCATCAGATCCTGGCGACGGCGGGTGCAACGCATCTTGCTGTCCCTGTGGCAAGGATTCTGTGAAGAGCTACGATCCCCTGCCGCGACTTGGCAACTCTAACTGTAGTCAGTGGGAATGTCTGAGTGTTAGCCACTTCACTAACCATGGCCAGTTAGGTTAGTCAAAGCAAGATCTGAAACCAAGATCTAAAGCTGCATCATTAACCATGGCGAGTCTTAACTACAGTTTCATGTGATTTCTGCATTCAAACATGCTGGCTTAATTGTGCCTTATGCCAGGTTTTTCCTTGCCCCTCCCCCAGTTGGAAAAAAGAGGCAGACATACAGGTTGGGATTAATAAAGGTCTACTTTTATTTATGTAACCAACTTGAAGTGGCAAGGACCAATAACGTTGCAGAACATGTCAAGCCAGGGGTCACCCCTGGACCCCTCCTTGCCATGCATCAGGTGAGCCATCCTGCCCCTGATGTGAGCCTAATAGCTACTCCATACATGGCTTGTACCCAGCTGGCTAGGCAAGCAGGTTGCCACCTTAATACTCCAAGCCACACAATTTGAGAGGAGGACCTATTCAGGGGTCCCACAGGCAGTCTGCATTCACAGCCATGAACTGCAGAACCCATGAGTGGGGGACTCAATGTTCCCTCTAAGCTGTGGAGTCATGTGAGCAAAAATTCTACTTTGTGAGCTACTGGCACTAAAGTTGTGAGCAAACACTTTGGCTCCTGCATAAATTAGTTTGCTCTGGAGCCCTCCTTCCTGAGCCAAGACAAAAATGTGTGAGCCGGAGACTAAAAAACTGTGAGCTAGCTCACACTAACTCAGCTTAGAGGGAACACTGGTGGGGGTGCCAAAAGGTACTCACCGATCTGCTTTAAATTGCTCCAACTCTATCCTGCCACTGCAAAAGCCAAGCATCTGCTTAGGCCCTAGAACCCACCGCCAGCACTATCAGGAAAAATTCCCAAAAGGTGAGATCTCTGTTAAGTCCATGGGCCACCCATTCATTGGGCCACTGTTCCATGCACCAGTGTCCACAGAAAAACATTCCAAAGCCCATGGAACCAGTGGCATCTGAGGTGACCTGAAGCTCCTGTCATCTCTCCAAAAGGAAATGTCATTAAAGAAATGTGGGAAGTCTTCCCAGACCTTTAGATGCATGCCACGGCTAACCAAATTCTGTGGTGCAAGAGATGAAGAGTCGCCAAAGCATCACAAAGCCTACTCAGGAAGGCTCTGCCAGGAGCCACAACCTTGCAGTCAAAATTAAGATGGCCTGCTGCTAGTTGTTTCTACTCCAAGAGGGAGGCCTTCCTCCTGCCCCTGAAGGCAGCCACCCTAGCACGCAGGTCATCCACCTTGCTCGCAGGTAAATTGTATCCAGCTCAATAGCCAGGAAGGTCAGCATAGGGGCTGGACCCTTGGTCTTTTAGTGGTCCAGGGGAATTTCCAATTCCTTTGCTAAACTGATGAAACTAGTAAACAACCAGGCACACAAGCCAGGCCCATGAAAAGGGAATCATCTAAGTAGTGGATGGTGTCCACGAGACCCAAACAATGCTGCAGCACCCATTCCAGGAATGAACTGAAATGCTCAAAAGAGACAGGGTAAGGCCCAGTCAATATAGAACTGGCCCTCAAAGAAGAAGCCCAACAGTTTGAAATAGTAGCCCTTATTTGTAAGCCACCCTGAGGCCATTTGCAGGGAGGGCGGGATATAAGTGTAACAATAAAAATAAAAAAATAAATAAAAATCTGTGGGATGCACCGGGAGAAGGTGAAATGCAGACTTCATGTCACATTTTGACATCTCTGCTACCACCCCACATATCCACGCCACTCACACAGCCTGGTCGAAAGAGGTATATTTGACTGAGCAAAGGTGATCCAGAATGGTGTCAATCACTGAACCACCCCAGGGGTAAGATAGGTAGTGGCAAAATTTGCCCGGAGCCTGCTTAGGCACTTGTCTATACTAATACTTTGCTTTAATGGAAATTGCTCCTATATTTATTTTTAATTTGAATCTTGAGAAAGGTTAATGTATAACTTTTACCACTCTTTCTCCTATGTTTGGAAATGCAGCTGGATCTTCCAGTGGTAATTTCATATTAAGCTGCTTGTGTGAAATCCTAACAGTAGTGGAGACACCATTTTAAAACCAATGCAGCATTGTGAACACAAGTGCTTCCAGAGATATCAGGAGACCGCAATGCTGAACTAAAACCTCTAGAGAAAAATCGGAGTTTTAAGTTCACATTATTTGTTATCTGGCTCCTATCTCCGGTGGTTGTGAAAAGTGTAGTTTTGCCAAAAAGAATTATTGGCAGGTCTTCTGACTCAGTTTGGCAGTCTAACAGTAAATTAATTGTTCTTGGGACTCTTCCCCTGCCTATTTCTAGTAGAAACCTGATCTAAAGATGCCCAGGATCTATTTATAAATTTCTGTTGTGCAATCTGAATTGGAAACTAATAAATTTAGGAACCCTGGGAGACATGATGGGATGGGAGATGGGGCATTCAAGGGTGAATGTGGGGCTGAATCTATCATATCAGAAGGTTAATCATCAATCTGCTGCTGAGTTTGAGTCAACAAAATTGGAGGACAGAGGGTAATAGGGTTCTGGCAAAATACACAATGAGAGCACTAAGTCCTGGAACTAATAATGAATGAACTGATGTCCATGTTATGATTCACCTGCACAATAGCACTTCCTCTGGAGGGAGGTTTAAATAAAGTTGATTGATAATTTATGCAAAGAATGCCACCTTAGTGCAATGTTTTGCTTTAATAAATGTCTGGGCAACATAACAGTTCCTAATAAGGGTTGTTACGGTTTGCAGTTGGTGAGAAGTCAACAGAGCTCTAGATGAATCAGATCTATGTGATCCACAAGAATAATTGTGCAGCATCTTAAATGAAGCAAATATTCAGCAGCAGACAAAACAGTCAGAAAGTATTTTGTTCTGACAGTTATACAACCAGTGCTTAATGAACTAATAATGCATGTTGAATTGTTATAAACTCTTTGGTCCTAATAAGGATTTTCCTTTAGTATTTTTTTTATTTTTAAGGGTTTTCCTGATGTTCTGATTCTGTGGGTCAGTATTCCAACCAAGACTGCTTAGGATCAGCCTATGCAAGAGCCCTCCAATGCAACAAGCCCTGTTGGCCCTAATGAACACTGTAGTGTGGAATGGGCTTCTCTTCTGGATGAAGATAAAATTTGGTCCTTCAGGTTGGTGAGTCCAACAACACAGTGCAGTGACGGTTATGACATCAACAAATGGCAGAAAACATATTTTCCCAGTCTTGAAAGGTTTGCATTGGTTTCCATATTGTTTCTGTGTGTTCTAAACAGTGTTCCCTCTAAGCTGAGTTAGAGTGAGCTAGCTAATAGTTTTTAGCCTCTGGCTCACACATTTTTGTCTTCGCTCAGGAAGGATGGCTCTAGAGCAAACTAATTTATGCAGTAGCCAAATTGTTCACTCGCAACTTTAATACCAGTAGCTCACAAAGTAGAATTTTTGCTCAGAAGACTCCACAGCTTAGAGAGAGTATTGGTTCTAAATACTGGCTCTGACATAAATAAATAGTCTATACTCAGGGCAAGGCTATTTTTGGGCAAGAACGCACAGGAACGGAGTTCCGGCTGGCTCCCAAGTTGGCCACGCCCAGCAGGAACTCATTAGCATAATATGCCACACCCAACAGCAGAAACGCATTAGAATTGGCTACATTAGGGGTGTGTGGCCTAACATGCAAAGGAGTTCCTGCTACAAAAAAAAGCCCTGGGTTTTGACCACAAACAAGGTCAACAGAATAAGAAGCAAAAGATGGGCGTGGCTGGATGACCACACTTCTGGTAACATGGGTGTGTGGCCTAATATGCTAATAAGCTGTGCTGTCAGGGCCGTGGCCTAATATGCTAATGAGTTCCTGCTGTTGGGTATGGCCATAATAGGCTAATGAGTTCATGCTGGGCTTTTTCTACCAAAAAAGCCCTGACTCAGGGTATGTATCTAGGATGACCTACTCTAATGGATCTTGTGTTTTCCTTGAGATCACCCTTTGAAGGCTCTTCCCTGGATGCCACTGCCCCCCAAGATAAGGTGGATCATGACCAGGGAGCAAGACTTTTGGGATGTGGGAACACATGTCTAGAAGGAAAAAACACCTTCCTTCATGAGGTTTGCCTGGGACTAGGCATGCCAATCTCCAGGTGGGGCCTGGAGATCTTCCCAGATTTACAACTGATTTCCAGACTACAGAGATCATGTTCCGTGGAGAAAATGGCTGCTTTGGAGGGTGAAGTCTATGGCATGATACCCTCCCCAGGCTTCACCCCCATATCTCCAGGAATTATCCCAACCCAGACTTGGCAACCCTAACTGGGACATTCAATACTGGCAGATAAGTAGCAGAAAAATGTTTGAATCTGTTTTGCCTTTCATTGATTTCTCAATTTGGCTGTGTTATTTTTGTTATGGCTGTTGGGAGTAATAAGATGGGACTGCTAATGATTTTCTTGATATCGGTCTTAACTTTTTGCTCGCAGAACAGCAGTCATCCTCTTTGTTGCTTCCCTCAGGCCTATGTTCCAGCTCTGCTCTCTAGCATAGGGCCCACCTCAGGCCACTAGACTTTTACTGCAAATAGTTATGCTTTTAATTACCCCTGCTGTAGCCACCTGCAGTTGTCCCTCTCTTCTAGCCAGGAATATTTTCACTCTTGCTCCTGAGAGGCTCTGGTCTACTTAGGCTGTGGAGACTGATGCCCCCAAGACCCTCAAGCTCCCCATGTTGTATGGTCCTAGAATTAATAGAAGGAGCCTGAATTAAACTGATATCCTGAATTGCTACCTGGCCACAGTTGTTAACTTGCTAAAAGTGAACAAATTGAAACTAAATCCTGAAAAGATGATGATAATGCTGCTTAGGAAGGGGGAGGTCTTGAAGGACATTGTTATCCCCACTTTTGGTGGAATGCACCTGGTCCTTGCAGGGTCAGGTAAAAGCCTTGGGGTCATACTGGATCCAGCTTTATTACTGGAGAAGCAAGTTAATGTAGCTACAAAAGTCTTTCTACCAACTCAGCCTCAGCTGAAAGATAGCCCCTTACCATAATACAGCTGACCTGGCCACCTTGATCCACACCACAGCAACAGCAAGACTAGACTACTGTAATGCACTGTACATGGGTCTCCCTTCCAAATCAACCCAGAAACTGAAACTGTTCCAGAATACCTCAGTTCAGCTATTAACCCAACCTAGATGGAGCATGCATATTTCTCCAATTCTGCAGATGCTCCATTGGCTGCCCATTATTACCAGGCTCAGTTTAAGGTGTTGGCTATCACATACAAAGCCCTTCATGGCCATGGCCCTCTAATATGTAAGGCTACCTCTCTCCCTATATTCTACCATAACAACTTCGCTCAAGTCAGCAGGGGCTTCTGCAGATGCCAACCTGCAAATGGGCAAAATCAACAACTGCCTGTACAGGTGCTTTCTCTATCGGGGCTCTCGCTTTGTGGAACAGTTTGCCCAAGGAGGTCAAGAAAGCTACACTCTCCTGGCTTTCTGCAAACTATGCAGAACTGAACTATTTGAGACCATTTTTCTGTGCAGGTAATGGGGTTGCACTGCGCACAGTGGTCTTATAAGCTTTCTTGGATAAATGATTTAAGGACTGTGGTCTGTACTGCTGTGTATAGCTCATTGTAAGTAGGATCCTGTTTATGTAATTTTTGTACCACTTAATGTGTCATGTGAATACTTATGCTATGCTTCTGTTCTTTATGGTGGTTCCAGACTTCTAAAATCCTAATGTACTGGTTATTGAATGTCTCATTTTGTTGACTGTACTGACTTACTGTGTATAATCTGCCTTGACTCCCTGTGAGAAAGGCAGACAATAATTAACACAAATAAAATACAATAAAATAAATATCAAAGGGCAGTGAGTCCTACCAAGGGAAGAAAAGAATGCAAGACAGATCCTCTATCAATCATGGCGGGGGGGGGAGTCCTAAAAGGGATTTAACCAAGAGTCATTTTCCCCAAGGACCCCGGAGTCTTCTCCCAAATAATTTGATCTTAATAAATGACCCAGATTTCTGAAACAATAAGCAGTGGATCGATTCCATCAATTTACTCAGTATCTAGACATCCAGACAGGAAAATTCCAGCCCTTCCTCAGTCATGACAAGCACTGACTTCCCAATTTCCCCAAGGGAACAATTTGATACTTCCTGTGTCCAAAAGGAAAATTTCCCTTTACCACATAGACAAAGCAATTCAGGCTGGCTTATCCCACACTATTATTTTCACATTCCAGTGCCAACACCCCTTCCTCTCCTCACTGTAGGCAAAAATGTATAAAACGTTATCCCTCGGCCCCAGTTTTTATCTTCAGTTTTGGACTTATCCCTGTTACCTTACAGTTGGCCCTTCATCTGTCTGATCTCAACTCCTTGCTCCATGGACCTGCTGCTGTATTCCCTCCACCGCCTGGTCAGTTTCAGCTCCCAAAACAGCTTCTTCGCCACTGAGGAAACCCCTCTTCTTCCCCCCCCCACTTCTCTTCAGGAACAGGCTTATATGTTTCATTGTCTTTTATAGGTCCCACCAGGCCTGTAGCAAGGATTTTTTTTAATTCAGGGGACCTTTAAATAAGTCGGGGGCACCCCACACAGACACCCCCACACACCCCCAAGGGAGTATCACAAATAAAATAAAAAATAGGAATTTGGGGGGCCAGGGCTGGATGGGAAGTTGGGGGGCCTTGGCAGTAAGTCGGGGGGCGGGGGCTGAGATGCCCCACTGTAGCTATGGGCCTGGTCCCCCCCCTTTGTAGTTCAACAGATTATCTCTGTAACTGTCATTTTGCTTTACTGTACTGCATAAATTAATTCGGTTTCTCCTCTGTTTATAAAACAACCTGCCCTTCTGTTTAAGAGTCTTTCTCCCTCCTGTTTCTGAATTTTGATATGAATTGGAACCTTGGTATATATAGGCTAAGATCCCAAGTTCTGAAGTATCCAAAATACACCTGCTTGATCTGTGCTAGCAAGGGGACACACATGAACACATGAAGCTGCCTTATATTAAGTCAGACCCTTGGTCCATCAGAGTCAGTATTGTCTATTCAGACTGACAGAGGCTCTCCAAAGTCTCAGGCTGAGGTCTTTCACATCACCTCCTACTCACTCTTGAACTGGAGATGCCAGGGGTTGAACCTGGGACCTTTTGCATGCCAAGCAGATGCTCTTCCGTTGAGCCACAGCCCCAACTTTGCATGTTATGGACCTGAAACATGTAGAGCAACTTTAGTAACAACTCCAGGCCTTACTGAGTTACCCTTCTCCTAGGTTTTCTGCTACTGCAGAAAGTGCAAACTACCCCCCAGCCCCCTGCCTCTGCCTTTTAACAACATCCTGCCTAGCATGATGACTTCCTACTTCTCTTGCCATACTCCTGAGCAGACCTTTACTTTTAAGGTGGTTTTTATTCCTGAGTAGACTAGTACCAGCAGCCATTTCCCCTTCCTTTTCCTTGGTCACCATTGGAGGCCTGACTTTACTCTCCCTCTTGGCAACTGTTTCTGCATCTCCTAAGGCTGTTCCCTTACTTCACTTTCCCCTAACCCAACTTGGGATGCAGCATGGTGTGACAGTCAGTGTGCTGCTTTATGTTATGTATAATAAGAGGAATAACAGAAGAATAGTGAAATTTCCTAAAATCAGTTCAAGCTTGGACACTTACCTGAAAGGTAAACTAACAGCATTGTGAAGAAGCGGGAGACACCATTGGCCTTCATCATGCAGTTCAAGCAATGCATGAAGCAAGTTCTCCAGATGGAGAGGTGTTTGTGTGATGACCTGATTTGTACAATCTTCTGCTCAATTCTGAGAGGAAAAGTAATGAGATTTGGGCATTGTACATCGAACCCAACAAATACAAGTACAGGGGACATTTAATTATGAGGCCAAGGGCCATTACAATTAAAACGCACAAGAAAAGAAACATAAAAGGAAAAAGTAATGATGAAGAGTAGATCAAGACAAGGCAAAATCCCATTAAAACAACCTTATGAAAATGAATGTATCTAAATAGTTCAGCCTTCAGGTACATCTGTAGCCACCAAATTGATCAGAGTTTGTCAGCTGATCAAAATTCTTCTCAAAACCCACTGAAAAGCAGTTATAGTATATGTTACATTATGTACATGATGGAGATAGGATTCCCAGGTTCCTAGTGGGATGGGAAATCTCTCCCCCTCCCCGCTCCCATTTCCTGCTGCCTTTATGATAACTGGTGGGAGGGAAAAATTAAAAATTGCCTTTGGCATGACTTCAGCCTGCTCTAAAAATCTCTGGAAACTCTGGAAAACCCATTGAGTTTCTAGAGATTCCTAGAGGAGCTTGGTAACACTTCTAGGTTTCCCCTGGAAGTGATGTAACTCTGTCATGCCAATGGCTTTCTCCACCCCTCCAGACTCCTGTAGGTTTCCAGCCAATGGCTGGCTGCCCTAGGTAGAGAGGCTTCTTGTGCTTAAGGAAAGAGCCACAACCAGCAGAACAGATTTAGTGGCTCAATTGCATAGAATTACCACTTCAACAAGTGCCAGAATTGGGCCTGATCTTACCACTTTATCACACTACGGCCAAATAACATATACATCACCTGCTTCATGTTCAGATCAGCAATCTAGAAATGTTTGGTAGAAAGTTTCATCAAAAGGGTTCATACTGTTTCATCTCCATAACATGCTGTCTACCAGACCCACCTTTGCAAAATCATTTGCAATTAAAAAGAAGGCATACACTGAAAAAAAATGATGGGGTTAAAGACGGCATCTGGCAGCGCTATTTAATATCATATTGATTGGCAACCCTTGCATTTTAATATTGCCATAATTTTGTTGGCAGTTCTAAATCTAACCTACACAGGAAATGAAGAGTAAAATATTAACATACATTCAGTACTGCTCAATATTGCTACGGAATACTCTATGTAAAATAGCAACTCAATAACAGCTGCTTAATAGATATAGGTAAGGGAGTCTTGAGAGTCCCTTGGACTGCAAGAAGATCAAATCAGTCAATCCTAGAAGAAATCAACCCTGACTGTTCCCTGGAAGGCCAGAAAATGAAACTGAAGCTCAAATACTTTGGCCACCAAATGAGAAGGAAGCACTCACTGGAGAAGACCCTGATGCTGGGAAAGATTGAAGGTCAAAGAAGACGGGGACGGCAAAGGATGAGATGGTTAGACAGTGTCATAGATACAACGAACATGAAATTGAGCAAACTTCAGAGGACAGCAGAAGACCGGAAGGCCTGGCGGGAGCTGGTCCATGGGGTCGCGAAGAGTCGGACTCGACTGTGCGACTGAACAACAAAAAGGGGTCTTCAAACTTGCTGAGCCTATGGGCACTTCTGGAATTTTGAGAAAGGTAGTGGGCACTACTATTCCCTCTAAGCTGAGTTAATGTGAACTGGCTCACAATTTTTTAGCCTCCAGCTCACAGATTTTTGTCTTAGCTCAGGAAGGATGGCTCCAGAGCAGACTAATTTATGCAGTAGCCAATTTGCTCACGCACAACTTTAATGCCAGTAGCTCACAAAGTAGAATTTTTGCTCACAAGACTCCACAGCTTAGAGGGAGCATTGGTGGACACCACTACAAAATTTCTGCTGTGGAAGGCAGGACCAGTCACAAAATGGCAATTACATTACAAAATGTTGAAGGTTCTAAGGCAAACATCTTCCTGTAGTGGGGGTAGGTATTTCTAAAGAGGCATTCACTGAAGACCTTAAAGTCTTTTGAAATTCTTCCTGTTCCCATGATATAAAGGACAGCCAGGATTGGCTCTTTGCTTTGGGGGAGAATTCTTTAGGGGAAGAATCAAATTTGTACCAGAAAACACACTGGTGAACACCATGGCACCCATAGTTACCACACTGGGGGATCACTGGAGGAAGTCACCATTTGATAACCTCCTGTGAGAACTGGGTCTCTGTATGAATATCTGGTTGCAGGAAGGCCTGGGTCATGTGATTTTTCCAACTCAGAAAAAAGGGATGATCACATGGAGTGGGCTTCTATACAGCTGAGCACTTCCTCACAGGGCCTGGTTCCCACTGGAAACTATCTGCATTGTGGTGGCAATAGACCAAAAGACTGACTCAGTAAATCCAGTGACCATGCATTTCGATCTAGCTGGCTATTGCTGTGGGGTGCGGGGGGCACACAGAATGTTTCAGATGAGAATCCCCAACCATATACTTGGAAATAAACTCCACAAGCAGATCGTAAACATTTTTAGGCTAACCAGGCCACACTTCTAAAAATATGCTTTTCGATGAATGATTAAAAAATATAAGAATAAAAACAAAACTGGCATGAAATTAGGTTACACAGTAGGACATTATTCATAGCAACCCACCAGATTCTTCATAAGGGGAAGCCATCATGTCAGAGAGGAGGGGAATTTATGCAGCTCGGCTGTATTACATCTGGAGGTCGACAGCTGGTTATTATGTACACCTAATTTACTCAAGCAGTAAATACCACAAACAGAAAGCAATCTATTCACCTAAGGCTTATGGTTCAATAGGTTTACTGCTTTGCCCTGAAATAAGCTGTGGGATAAATTAATAAATCCATAACAACGCACACTCTCCCACCATGAAAACATCCCTACAAAAAGGTCCTTGGTGCAATTATGAAACTGATAATAAAGCTGATCCCACAGTGTTTTGCAGAACAATTGTAATAATATTAATTATGCTTAAACCTGTAAACAGTCCCAGGATAAATAGCAAATCCACTCATGTTGTTCCATACCAGAAGAAAGCAAACGAATGCAAAGCTCACCCCTCCTGCAGGATGCGGGCAATTAATTTAATTAATTAGCCAATACTCCATAGTATATTCCACCAAAACAAAAAGGATTGGAGAAAACACATAACACATTATGAACTGCAGCAGCTTCACTATCACCTGTGCTCAGTGTGCTGAATTCATTGTAATGTTATGGAAAGACAATGTCACGAGAAGCAAAAGAATAAAAAAATACCACTAATCATTGCGTGTTATCATCTCTGTCATTATATCTAATTCTGAATATGGCTCGAGTGAAGATCAAAAAATCTGCAAAATTGAGCCATTTCCAGATGTGGGGGTGGGTCTATAAACCCAGTGGAACCCCAGGAAAAATGCAGAAAGTTTTTTAAACACCCTTGAAGGAATTCCCTTAGGAAAAGAAAACCTTCCAGCCTAGCATCAAAGGTTAGAGGTTGTTTGTGACCTGTTCTATGGTGAATGATTATTCATTCATGCAACCTGGTAACCAGGACATTCATATTCCAAACATTTTTTTGGAGCATGATCCCTTGTAACACAGTGATAGAAATGTTGCAGTTAAGCCTCAGATAATGAGAAGAACAGACACCTAGAATGACAATAGCAATCTCCAGCTGTGAATTTTCCTATCATATTCAACTAGTTTCTGGGTCAAAAAGGCCAAAGCATAACTGCTTACTTTTCTGCCTTCATGAGAATCATGGTTCAGACTCTCCCTCCCTCCCTCCCTCCCTCCCCTGAAAATATCCTTGTGCACTCCTGGAAAAACAGTGATTTGGCAACTAACTACATTCCTTCCCCCTGGTGCCCATTTGAATAGCATGTTTGAACAGCGAATAAGTCTATGTGGTATGGAGAACTAATAGCATTCAAAATAGTAAGCACATAAGAACATAAGAGAAGCCAATTTGGATCAGGCCAATGGCCCATCCAGTGCAACACTCTGTCACACAGTGGCCAAAAATACCAGGTGATAGTAAAGAATCTATTAAAAATAAAAAGAATCTATTAAAAATAAAGAATCTATTAAACATATACTCTGCACAGCAATAGACTGATTAAGAAACAAAAAATAAAGGTGTAATTTTGCAGTTCCCCTGTCCCTCACTCTGTCATGCCACAGCTTATCAAATTCTAAGACAGGTTCTTTAACTTAGAAGTTAGAGTGTTGTGAAAGCTTGCCATTACCCTGGAATTGTTGTCTAGTCAAACAGCCCTTTGTATGCTCCATGTTGTAATGGTGTCCATCAAGATGAAGTTCAGTTGTGAGTGCTTCTTCTTCCAGATGTATTCTGCAAGGATGGGCCACACACACACACAAAAAAATGTTCCACAAAAATGTAACCTTCTCTTTTAGTGTCATGGGATTTTATATTTTCTGTTTCCTCACCCCCCCTTGTGGGTCAAATAATTCTTTCTTGAAGTCTCCAGGAAGACAGTCTATACACCACCACATCTCCTCTGTTCCTTCTAGATGTCAGATTCCAGCCAAGGTGTGAGCTGACCATTTTATTGCCTCCAGCAAAAACAAACAAACACCTTAATTGTTGTGGGCAGTTCCAGCACTAGGTGAATGCTCTGATTCCCCTTGACAAAGCCTGCATGACAAAGCACATAGGGACTTTGTAAAATAAAAAATCAATCCTCTACCACCTGTCATTTCCCCCTTTTTGTCCTGTTTGCACATTGCTGGGTGCAGCCCATTTTTTTCTTCATCCTCCAGCCAGGATGAACATTAGCATTTCCAAAGCTTTGATGTAAGGTACTTACATACTGAGAAGTATTTGACTCCCCTCTCCTTACCTGTCTTCTGACAGGAGAGAGAGAAACTTTAAAAACTGGATGTGGGCATTTTGCTAAGCCTATGCCCTAAAATAGAATGGTATTTCTTCACAATCAGTACCCAATATGAAAAGTCTAATTCACTTAATGTATAACCTGTGAGAGTAGGATCTGCCATATCCCCATATTCTATCATTCAATAATCCAGTCAGAATAAGAGGAGTGTTTGGTTCATCGATTAGGACTCGACTAAGGGTCATGCTACTTACCTCTTCCTTCGTTTAAGTCCCAGCAGCCAATTAGGCTCTGCAAAGCCCTGTATCATCATCCTTCTATAGAACAACCCTTAGTTTCTTCCTGGTAAGATTTACTGGTACAATCTCAAGTTCTAAACCAACTCCTAAATCAGACTTCATAGAACAGAAAAAACAAAACAAAAAACACAGACTGTCCTGTCTAGCGTGAGCTTGCAGCTGAGGCAAACGCTTTCCAGGTGTGAGTCAACGCACAGCCACTGAAGAGAGCTTAAATCGTCTTTATTTAACTTCACATGCATTCAGTAGATCATTTACTCACAATCAAATTGATAGCTGGATAGAACGTTACATCTTTCTGATCTTTCTGATCTAGGTCATGCAACCTATGGCCGTGTTGAGAAAAGAGGTGGGCTTCCCCTCTCCTTGCAGTAAGGGTTGATGGACAAAGAAACGGAAAAGAACAATAAAACTCCTATCTTTGCGCCTCTGAGCTCAGGAAATTACTCTTAATGAGCCAGTCAGAGGGAAGCTTCTGGGACCCTTAACTGTGGACTCCAATTCCCAGGTGCAACTACTCTTAAAGGTACATTAACACTGGCTGGGGGCAGCACACAGACCATCTCAGATGATATTTCTGCCATCATCACACTGACCACAGTTGCAAAACAACTGTTGCACTGGATGGATTCATGATATGATCTACCAGGACTCCTTTTATGTTCTTAGCCTACATCTGCTGCTAGAACAGAAAAGGCACACGTGACTGCAGAAAGAAGTAAATAACTGGGGGTATTTTACTTGAAAGATGACATGTTCTTCTGTAGTGGCTTCATTCTTCCAAGCAAGGCCTGTTGTCAGTTCCCCACCCCACCCCTTGTCTAACATATTGTCTCCAATGGTCCAGGCTTGAGATTTCTCAGCCTGTAAATAAGTCTGCCTGGGGAACAGCCTCCTGGCAGAGGTCAGGGGCAGACATTTTAGTGGCTTCCCCAAGCCTGTGGAATAGCCTTCTACAAGAGGCCAGGGGAGCCTCTATCCCCTTGGCTTCCCAGCAAGGCTGTAACACAATCGGAGAGCTCTTGGTGCAGCCTGAGCCTGGACAAAGGTGTTTTTCACTGATTTTTAATGTTTTAATATTGTTTCATCAGATTGTTTTTATACTGTGGTTACCTGCCTTGGGTCTTGAGATTCTTGAGAGAAAGGTGGATATATAAATATATACTTCAATGAATTAAATAATAAACAAATCCTGCAATTCCCTGTGTATGTGAGTCTAATATTTTAATCAGCAATTTCAGCAATATTTCGAAGATTTGGTGTGAGTCACAGCTTACAGTGTTGATGTGGTCTCTCTCAGAGTCACATTCATGACACTTGGGATTGGGTCTCAAAGTCTGCTTAAGAAACATCAGCCCACAAGAGAATGCAGTGGAGTTTCAAATTATTCTTATTACAATGTATAGTGGGTTATCATTGCTTAGTGAGACAAACATTCTTAAACTCAATCAGTGGGTGTTAAATGAAGGTCCTTTAGCCACTGCTGCATATTACATATCTTTGTGCCTTCTATTTCCAAATTAGCACAGAAAAGCAGGATAAAATATTCTACACTTTGTGAAGCACTTTGACCTACATCCTGCATATTATGCTAACATCCGATATCAAGAATATCACTCTCACTTATTTGTAATATAGTAATGGAAAAGTGAAAGTGAGATCCATAAAAAGAGACATACCTCAAATATTAAAATATAGCTACCTATTTTTCTACTGTCATAGAAGCCAGCATATGTTTTCAAAAAAGAAGCAATTCTGACTTATGGGTTGGGGCCAAAAGGAATTAGCAGTGGTATTTTGGTTGGCAATAACAAATTCTGCCAAGTAAATGGTAGAGTTCCCATTGTGCAACTCATTATGGGTGATAATATGTTAGCAGAAAATCTCTTTTTAAGCACAACTGCTGATGAGGGTATATCCTAAATAATGAGAATAGACTGTTCCACATTGATCACCACCACAACATGATACCTTCAAATTATTGCATGGTGAGAAAAACAGCTGCCTAAATAAGCCTCAGGTTTTTTTGTCCTCCAAAGTTATTCTGCCTTTGGCCCTAGTTACATTAGGGTTGGAAGTATTTCAGGATAGATGCACACCAACAGTTTTGAAGCAGAAAAGTCACAACATGGTAACTTTACCCACCAATAGCCACATGATACATTCTGAAAGGGCTAGGAGAAAAGTGATGTTCAGGATGGGTGGTGATTGCCATCTTATCACAGTAGCCCAAGACCATTTTGCCATAGGTCCAGAGCTGAGAAACTTACAATTCAATGACTTGTACATCTCAAGTGGCCTGTGAATTGGCCCGTTTCTGCTTAGGAACTGTGGTCAGCAGGAGTTGGATGTATCAGGACCCTGATGGAGAATGGAAAATTGTGTGTTTCCAGGGTGGCTCAGAATCATATACAAACCATGATACAAAACTAAAAACAGAGTAAAATAATATACACAATAACACAATAAAAATCAACATCACAACTACATTAACAAAATTAGTATTAAATTTGAACTGAAAGTGACAAGATTGTCTGGGTTTCATGGCTACAGAAACATGTGTAGAAACTGTACAAAGTCACTGTCTCCCATATGTGGTTCCAAAGCAACTCGAAGCCAGGCCCACCCTGGCCTGCAGTCCCAGGGCACCCCTTTCCCAAGGGAGAAGAGGCCACCACAAATGGAGGTGCCCGGCAACACCTCACCTTTGGTGCTGAAGGAGCAAGCAACATGGAAGCCACAAGTCTCTCCAGGGCCACTGCCTGTGTGCTCCTCAGGCAGGGAAGCCACCTGCAGAAGGGCGATAGGTGGGTGAACAGCTTCAAGGAGGCCCCTGCATGCTCACTCACCACGTGCACATCATCAAGATGCCTGCTCCCCGGAGGCCAGCCTTGGTCACTTGCAGAGGTGGGGGGCTGCCTGCACCTCCAGACCTCAGGGCAGGTGCATAGCTGGAACGCTGGACTAGGAGCCCTGGGTTCAAATCCCCACTGAGCCAAGTAGCTCCCTCAGGGGCCTCTAGCATGGCTATTGTATGGCTTGTCCAGAGCAGAACTACTCCTTGGAGGATGGAGAGGGAAGTCGGGCTTGAACACTGCCCAGGTGGCGGAGGTGTTGCTCGTAGGAGGACCCACTCCTCCTGCGCAGCCTTTACACAAAAGCAGTAAGGGGGGGCTGTGTGTGGATTTCCTCTTCTTTAAAAACTTGCATTTGGCCACCAGGTGGGAGGCAGAGAGCTAAAGAGAGCCAAAGTCATGGGCAGAGGGGGGCAGATAGAGGGGAGGGGAGGGGAGGGGGAGGGAGCCCTGCACTCAGACAGAAATCTGTGCACAAAGGGCTAAAAATTTGTGTGGCCCCATACCGTACCATAGCACAGCTTACTGGGAGCAGCGAAGGTAGCCAAGATGAGGACAAAGAGAAAAGGTGATGATGGCGAGCAGCAGGAAGAAGCCCAGAGGCCAAGCCAGATGCTTGACTGTTCCATTACCCTCCCAATAGGTATCCTGCTTCTCTCTTCAATTCCGTATACGTTTCTCCAAAATAACTACAATATCCTTGTTTATACTCACAGTGATAAACATGAACTCGGATTCCTCTTTCCCCATAAGCATGCATAAAATTTACAACATTGGTTATGTAGAATGTGATCAAATGCACTGTGTATTTGTATTGTATTTTGTATTTGTTTTAAAGATAGGGTTGGATCGTATGCGGATCTGTCCCACTAATGGTGTACTTTCCTCTGGAACATGGAGTGGATCCTACCTAAAATTTCTGTACATGCAAAGGAAGGTGATTTTTGCCAATTTCCTCCTCTCCTGGCCGATCTCCTCCCCAAGCCATTCCCGGGATTCCCTCATGCTGGAGAAGCAGTATTTTGACAAGCATTTCAGGTTGCAGCAGGAGATGGAAGTGGGGAAGTCATGCTTCCACAGACAGCCATTCTTCAGTCTGAGGGAATTTTAGGCAGGATCCAAGCCAAGGAGACTCTTATGTTAGGAAAATGCTTCTTATGCTATTTGCTTAAAACATTCTGATTCTGGGTGGGATCCTGTTGCTCTGTTCTGCTGATCACAGTGTGTAAGACCTGAAAGTTCAATGGCACAATTGGAGGCCTGGGCAATTTCGTGGAAATATGAATGGGAATATACTTCCAAGCTCTTCAGGTTTTATAGGGGAGAAGATACAGTAGTAAGGGGCCTTTGATTTTTTTTATTTTTT
>NW_015165869.1:19608-23573 GCF_001447785.1 Gekko japonicus | reverse complement strand
TTAGAGACTTGTGCTTTATTTTGTTTAAATTTTTCAGCGTTTTTCTGGGAAACTCTCTGTGTAGTCAACGATTGTGGTTGGTCTTTATAACTGGGGATGATGATTTACCACTCGCAATGTTAAGAAAAAACAACTTTACGGATAAGCTAAATTTTATAAGCGATGTAATAACTTCCAACTCTTGGGTTTTTAGTGGGTTTTTTCTTTTCTTTCTCCTTAGTTTGTGATCTCTCCCTCTTTTTTAAGCATAGCACCCTCCCTCATGCTGCAGCCCCCTGGCTACATGGTTATTAGTCCATGTAGGATCTGTGAACTTAAAGGAGGGAAACATGGTAAAGGTGCACAACCACCAGCCCTGTCTGCTGATGGATTGTTCACAGGTTTAGAGGACACACTGAGCACAGGCTAAGTTCTTTTCCCTCACCAAAGTTATGCTTAAATATACTAGCTTTCAATCAAGATAGGATTAATTACGTCGCCCTCACCTCCCCCCCAAAAAAACCCTTCATTTTAATCACAATTATAAACTGGAACAGTTAATTGATGCATCCTTCCCTCACCCAATTGGGTTTCTTAAACAATTTAAAATTGAGAAGGAAGTCTCTAACAAATCATACAATACTCTTGTAACTTTTGCAATGCAATCAGCTCCTCAGCAGAGATTTGGGCCTCTGCCCTTCAACTAAAGATTTATGAAAGAAGCTCATGGGTATGGAGTAACTCTCTAATGCCCTAAGTTGATCCTGACGAACAGAAGAAAAATAGCAATTATAAATATCTCCAGTTGATGGGTATGGAGTAACTCTCCTGCCCTAACTTGATCCTGAAGGACATAAGAAAAATAGCAATTATAAATATCTCCATCAGTTTTTATATTAGAAATATATATCAATGAACCAAGTATAAAATCAACCATAAAGCAACCTAGAAGGAGAAGGGAAGGCTTCATACCTAAAGCTGAATTAAGCTTAGACCTGGGGTTTGAAAACTGAATGTTGTTGAATGGAAATTGGATGTTTTTTTGTATGGAGGAGCCCCATTCCCCAGGTTATGCCTCCTATGGTTGCATCTGTGCCTTGCTGAATTTGTAGCATTGAAGAATTATGGGGGGAATTCATGGATTGAGATTGCCAGCTATAATGTTTGAATAGCTTGCTATTCAAAAGAGACAGAGACAGAGTTCACCATAATGAACTCTCTGAACTCTGCACTGTCAAACTGTTATGTATTGAGCCTGAACTGTACTTGCAAAAGGATTTAGCTTGGGGATGCATAACAATAGCTTGCTAGGATCCTAGAATGGACCAGTAGGGTGACAGGGATCCTAGAGTTACCCAGTTAGGAAACAATGTAGTGTAAATAGCCTATAGTTGGGAGTGGGGTGTGTTTTGGGTGTAACCTTTTTCAGGCATAAATACCCAGCTTTAGCCAGGGGTTTTTCAGTCTTCTTTCTCTTGCTGAATCACTAATAAACTATGAGCTGATCACTTGAATGCGTCTGAACCCAGTATATTTCACAAACAATGCAGAAACCAAATGTTTCCAAGCTTTAAAGCAGGTGCTGCACCCTGATATCTTCATGGATTTCTATGCATCATGAATAGAGTTGTGTTAGGTAAATGGCAGCTCTCCCACCTCCTCCCTTCTCACTACAGTTCTTTTTTTCCTCCTGAAACTGTGCCCCCATAGGTCAGTGAATAGTCAGGAATATAATGGGGGGCAGTCCCAACCTGGAGGCCTGCACTGGGAAGGAAGATAGGCAAACGTTGCTCTCCCCCTCTTTTGTAAGTGGGTGTGCCTTCCATGAGTGGAACAGGGATACACGATGTGCACCATAATGAATGAGTGCATCAGAGAGATGGCTGTGTTAAACCTCTCTTTAATAAAATAACATAACAACAACAATAATAAATAATCAAAGGGAGAGTTTTATTTAACATGAGGTAGTACTCCAAAACAAAAGTTCCCACCATTTGTAATTTAAAATGGTACACTCCAGGATTCTATCACCAGATTCTCCATAAAGAATACACGGGGTTGGATTCTAACAATAACTTCCATTAGGGAAACAGAACTCCTCTGCCTTTTCCCTTCTGCCACATCCCACTCATCTCCCCCAAAATACTACTCTTGGAGGATAGGGGACCCCAAAAACAGCAAAGTGGGACAAAGAAATTGGTAAAAATTGCACCCGCTTCCATCAGCTTCAGGAATTCTAACTGGGATCCAAACTGTTGGCTGCAATTTTACTCTGCCAAGTGGCACCATTTTAATCATCCATTTTATGATACGCTGTTCTTAAAGCACCTTGTCGTTTGGGGTGGTGGTGATTTGTTACTCTCCTTCCCATTTAGTATATGCACTTTTTTGTTCATTTCAGTTTTATCCCTGTACCTCTAAAATGATTGTTTAAATACTTTAGAGTTGCCCTCCGGGTCTCTCAATGTGTTATTATCTTGTGATATCTCCTGTTGTGCTTTATTGTGTTTTAAAATTCAGCAATGCAAAAACAAAATAAAACGAATGAATGCACTAAGATTGGGCAGCTTGTCATTTGTTTTTCGCTTATATAAATGGATTTATAATGCTTGCAAGATGCTCTTGACTGCAGTATTCTCCCCTCTTTAAATGCCCAACAGGCTGATTATACAATGGAACAGTATTCTAGCTATAAAAGCCGTTGTTTCATTCTAGTGGTGTTGACTTGCTTTATCCTTTGGCAAGGGAAAGCTTGCAATTATAACGCCTATGGAATCCATCAAAGTCATTAAGGTAGAAAACAACAGGAAACCATATTGGGTAACATAATTCAAAGTAATATTCTGTCTCCACACATTTATGATTTAATAACTGAGTAGTTTATTCCCTTAGACTCACTTTCCTTCCAATTGCTCTCAGATTCATTATGTGCCAATTAATAACCAATGTAATAAACTTCCAAATACAGTCAATGCATTTTCCATGAGATCTGTACACCATCATAAACAGATGATACTCTTTTTTATTAGCTATTGATTGAGTTTCAAGCATGAAACTGTTGAACGAACGTGTAATTGCCTAATTAAACCACAGACAAAAGAAGTGATCTACCATAAATCTGAGAATTGGACAAGAGCAATTATTATATTTTTGGCTAATACAGTATAGAATAGGACTTTACAAGGTATCACTCATTTAGACAGGCCTCGGTTCCTGCCGGAGCGCACCGGAGCACCGCTCCACCAGTCAGGAGCCCAGGGGGCGGGCACATAAGCCCCGCCCCCTGCTCCCACCAGCCATCAGTTGGGATACAGTGGGGGGGCAAAACATCCCCCCGCCTCCCTGAGCCCTGGGGTGGTGGTCTTGGACTCCTAGGGGCAAATTCCACCTCTCGTGTGTGATGCCCACACAAGAGGTCATTCTGGCTCCCCCAGCTCTCGGGAGGGGCTCTTTAAAAAGTTATGGTCGCTGGCGCTGTTCTTGGCGGCAGCTGCGATGCCCGCACGAGCGGGGGGTGGGCGAAACATTATTTTGCCTCCCTGAGCCCCGGGGTGGTGGCCTTGGACTGGTAGGGGCAAATTCCACCTCTCGCGTGTGATGTCCGAGTGGTGTTGCCACTTGGACATCACATGTGAGAGGTCATTCTGGCTCCCCCAGGTCTCAGGAGGGGCTCCTTTAAAAGTTATGGCCACCGGCGCTGTTCTTGGCGGCAGCTGCGACGTTTGCATGGGGGGGGAACGAAATGTTCTTTTGCCTCCCTGAGCCCCGGGGTGGTGGCCTTGGACTCGCAGGGGTCCCAGGTTCAGTTCCTCGTATCTACAGTTGAAAGGACCAGGCAGATGGTGATGGGAAAGACCTCTGCCTGAGACCCTGGAAAGCTGCTGCCAGTCTGACTAGGCAATACTGACCTTGATGGACCCAGGGTCTGATTCAGTAGAAGGCAGCTGCTTGTGACCATGTCTCCTCGAGATGATCTGGCTGCATGC
>NW_015165869.1:16051-16169 GCF_001447785.1 Gekko japonicus | reverse complement strand
TTGCTGTTTTTGGATAATTGTGTTACTTGAGCAATTTTCTTCTTTTCCAAGTGGCAAATTCTAGATGTGTGGCAAAGACAGCTTCTGTAGCTTCAGTAGCAAATGGATTTCCCCTTTG
>NW_015165869.1:3756-15764 GCF_001447785.1 Gekko japonicus | reverse complement strand
TGAAGAACTTCATGCCACAGCTTGAAAATTTGATATAACCTGTTTTGCTGAGGGCCAGATGGCACTGCCTTTTGGAAACAAATCAAAGTTTTGGTGGAGGCAGCCTTGCTGAGATCCCCATCAGAGTGGAAGGCAGCGGATTTGTTCAGGAGGAGGTTGTCCCGCTCAAGAAGATGACAGCCAGCCTGGTGTCATGGTTAGACTGCCTGTGTTCGAATCCCCACTTTGCCATGGAAGCTCACTGGGTGACCTTGGGCCAGTCACACTCATTGTGGCCCTATTCACATTACCGTTCTAAACCAGATGTTATTCGTTGTTGGCCAAATTTCGAGTAAAGTCAGGGGTCCTTTCCTGCAGGACCACACAGGAGCGGAGCTCCAGCAGTAAAGAGCCCAGGGGGCGGGCACATGCAACAAGCCCCACCCCCTGCTCCCAGCAGCCCTCAGTCAGAGCAAGAAGCAGCCAGGTAAACTGCAGAGCCCCCCCCCAACCCCCCGGTCCAAACAGTCCAATGGCACCTTTAAGACCAAGTTTGATTTAGGTACAAGCTCTCCCTCCTCTGCGAGGACAGATCTGTACGTTCCCCCCAATAGCTAGCAATCCAAAACAGTCCAGTGGAGCCTGAGCCTTCTGACACACTTCAGTGATGTCAGGGTGTGTGGCATATGCAAATACGTTATGCTAATGAGCTCCTGCACCTCTTTTTCTATGAAATGACCCCTGCATTTAGATATGTGGGAAGTGATATATGACAGAGATAATCATTTACAGATCCTAACTATAGATGCATCTCTAGTATACAATAATCTTTGTTTCCAATATAATGAGCTGATTTTTGTGTTGAGCTTCCATACTGTTTGTGGGGGGAGGCATCTTCAAATTAATAGAACAAGATTCACAATTTCACCCTTGACAAGAAGTCAAGGATTAGTTCCTTGGAGGTAGCTAAGACTTTGTTGGATAGATGGTTTGCCCAAGGGAGTTGCCTGCTTGCAAAAACAATGCAATGTATGGATAGGGGTATGCAGAGAAATTTTACTTGTCATATCAAATAGGGATGGGCACGAACCAGTTTGTAGTTCACAAAGTGATTTCATGGAAGGGCACCCAACATGAACATTTCATGAATGTTGGTACTCTTGGTGGCGGTTCATGAATTATTACATTTCCAGACAGACTATCCCCGCTCAATTAGACTGTTTACAAACTCCAAGGCAACGGGGGGGGGCAGAATTCTCCAGCCTTAGAAACACCAGTAGGAGTCCTCCAAAGTTTAACAGGCACTACTGGCTGCTAATAACAGAGTTCCCATTCTGCTCTATGTGATCAGAATGCTATATATACGCTTAGCTCAGCTGAACACCCTCTCCTCTGTTGGCTATTCGCAGTTACTCAGAGAGGCAGAGAACTTGTTAAAAGCAGACTAGCAGAGCACCTTCCCTCCTGATTGTGAACTTCTCTCCCCTGCTGGGTTTTGGGGGTGTTAGGTGGACTCAGGACTCTGAGCCACCCCATCTGTCTGCCCATGCTGAGCAGAGGGAGTTAGCTAGTGGGTTCCTTAGCCGAGGACCCACATTTTATACCCTCCCACCTATCCTGATTGTGAACTGCTCTGTCCCATGAGGGTGAATGTGGGTGCAAAGGGGGGGAATGTTCTCCACCACCCATACCTCAGGCCCCAATCCCAGGGCACCAAACCCATCCTGCCAGCCTGCTGGAGCCCACCCCTAGCAGAGCATCACCATGGGTCTTGGAGCCAGAGTTTCCATTCCCTGATCTGTTCCTGGGGATCCCCACAGGGGCAAAAGAGTTGTTAGCACTGCCAACACTCCAGCAGTTGCTAACGTGCTTTGGAGAGGAGGACCGTAGCAATGATTCAAGGGGAAGCATCCTCTCCTTCCATGCAACTCCCTGTTGCTGCTCTCATCTCAAGTACACCCGTCTGTGTGTTGCCCAGAGGCACTGCCTTTACTCTCGGGTAGCCCCAATAGCAGTGGCACCCCACTTTCTAACCTGAACCAGAGACTCACAAAACTCAGGCCAAGGAAGACACTCCTGGTTCTGAAGCACAGAGCAAGCCATAGCTCTGGAAACAGCGTCTCCATTTTCAGGTGGCAAGAAGGCAACCCTCAGAGCAAACCTCCAGTCTTCTCCCCCACCCTGAAAAATATGCATATGAAACAATGACAGTTCCACCAGGTAAAACATCTACATTTCTAAAGGCTATAGAGGCCACCTGGTGAATAGCCCTCCTGTCTCCAGAACCTCACCCAGCCCTTTTGTGTGATCCCATGTCTGTATGTGAATCCTTTGTCTCAATACTTATTCTTCCTTGCTCCATCCCTCAGGATATCGAGATAAACCAAACATTCAAATTATTAATGATCCTTCTTGACGCTAATCAGGGACCCATCTCTTGTCTATATCTGGGAACCTATTTAACTGTCTTGGCAGAACCATCATCCAACACCTGGCTTCTATTGTTAATCCAGATTCTGCCCTCTCTGAGATCTCATTGGTCACATCTAGGCCTTGCCCATCCTGATGCCACACACCCCTGGAACTCATCACTGGCCCAGGTAATCTTTTGTCTTCACCTGAGACAAGCCCCTCAGGACCTCCTATTGGTCTGCATTGTTTTCCAAAGTCTATATCCTTCCAGGCACATGGCCTCAGACTGAGTGTCTCTGCCCTGATGTCAACTGGCAGTCAACCCCCAAACTTTTTATTGATCTCCACAATTTCAGTGCTCCAAAAATCAACCTTGTGAGGTTGGATTAAGTGCCATGGCCGAGAAACTGTTCAGTTCTTACCTCACATAGCACACTGTTCCCATGAATGTGGTCCAGCTCTAAGTGTTCTGTTAGGTATTCTAATGTTAGGAACTTAAATAGACAGAAACCCAACCACCACTCCCCAACATATAAATTTAACACTTGCTAGTGGGTCTTTATCAGCTGATTAGAATTGAGCTAGAGACAACACCAGGATGACAATGATAGTCTAATCACCTTTAGGTGACTGCAAAGAAAACTGAATATCCCCTTGATTAGGTATTACCTACATTAGGTTTTATCAGTTCAGTTGGGGGTGGGGGTTATAGTACTTCTATTGTAGTCCTAAGGGCAGGTGAAGAGCAGGAGAGCAGATAGTGTCATACAAAATTACACAAAGCAGAGTTGGGGTGAAACAGTCCACAGCTTTATGGATTACAACAACGGGAGCATTGGCACAGCATAGGATGAGAATCCAGGCACTAGACAATCTGCTTGCCATGCAATGGAAACCTACCCCAGCCCGTCTGCTGGGGTTAGACCTGGGCTGGCAAGTGAAGTGGATCGTTGTGCCTCTGAGTGGATCCCTTGCCACATGTGAGTAGCCATGCAAGAGCCCCTGAGCTGGGCATGCCACAACTTGGCTTAAAGGGGATCCACAAACAGGGGAGGTTGTCATGCAGGCACAGCCCCCCCAGTGGATCCGACCCAGTACCTAAAAGCACCACAAGAGCATGTCTAAACCCTCTAATTCCTCTCTTCATTTACGTCCTCAGCTGGTAGGGTACAGTCTTGTAAAGTTGCCAATGGATTTCACCTAAAGAGAAACTTGGCAATGAGCCTGTAAGTTTATACATGGTTAAAGTATCTATGATATTGCACGAGAAGATAAGAGGTGTTTTGATTATTAATGGGGTTTTTTGTGTGTGTGGAGGTTCCATACATCTTTGGCAAAGACCTACAGGAGAAAAAAATCAATGCAGATTGTGCATCAAGGTAAACTGTGAGTGCCATCTGTCAAACCTCAACATGAGATGTCCTATTGGGGGTCTGTGGTTGGTAAAGCAACTGTTTGCATAGGGGACAAAATTGAAACAACCTCAACTTTGCCAGATTCTGGGTAGCAACTGCAGGGTCAGCCTCTGTGTCCCTTATGGGGCATGTAGTCAAGACACTGGATTAGAGGAATCAATGGCCTGACAGCATGGCCCTTCTTATATTCTTTTGACCTGGGACTCGAGACCTGCCAAAAACAAAAATTTAAGGCAAAATCGGAGCTTTCAAATCAGGAAAGATGCCCAAAGAATTTGGGTATGTGTGTCAATGATTTCTTATGGCAATTTTGTACATCTGTATAAAAGTGACTCAATTTGATCAGAAGGTACCACATCAGCTATTCTCCCAGCTTCAGCTTGATCTTGGAAGTGCTTGTGTGTTTGGGGTTTCTTTTGCATATCTATAAGGTACAGCAGGCTTTCCCACAATAATATCTCTACAGGTTTACTTATTCCATTCTTTAGAATGTTATTTCACATATTACGGTCCATAGCAGAGTGTTAATCTATTACTCACAATCCTCTGTCTTTCCACAACCTGATTTCAAATTTATGTCGTCTTTAAAATAGAAAACTATTTCTTCTTTTTTATCTTCTCTTACTTTAATTCCTTTCTATAAATTATCTTGTGATATATACAGGAAACTTGTTTTTTATTCTGTTGGGATAGAGATGTGCAAAGAAACTTTCTTTCCATTTATACCTTCCAGTTGTAATGGCTTCATTATGTCATCAACACAAGGTCGCCATGGATTTGCATTGAAATAGCTTCCCATAATCTCATATCATTTAATGGCTTTGTAATAGCTGCCCTATGGTCTTTGTAACCATTTTGGAATAGTAATCTCATGTAAGATACTATTAATTTTACATCTTCCTGGGTGGTCTAGAAACACCAATCTGGAATTGTTTTGCATTTGTAATCCAAAAAGGCACTATTTGAGTTAGGGAATCATCTCCAAATTGAAGTGGGGAGTGAATATTGAGGGGGGAAATGCTTCCTGATTAAATTAGACCTCTGCTTTTGCTGAAATCTGACAATAAATGTGGATCTGGGATAACTGTGGATCTGGTGGCTGCAGATACATTCCCATGGTCAGACTACTTTGCCCTGAAGGTCTGGCTGGGCACATCAAATCTTCCCTGTTTAGGTGGTGAGCGTATGTTTGCTCGCCTGCAGAGCCAAATGGACCCAACACAGTTAATTAACTTCTTTGCTGAAGGGCAAGCAAAACGATAGGAAATTAGATATTGGCTATGAGGCATTTGCAACTTATTTTGTGGATGAAGTCTTATCACTCTGCCAGGACCTTCCGACCATAGTTGATACAGTAAGGGAACTGGAAGCCCCTTGTCTGTCTTCAGGTCCAATTTTGGACCATTTCAGCCAACTCTCTCAGGAGAATGTTGACAGGCTCCTGCCAGTTGTGAGGCCAACCGCTTGCCTTCTCAACCCATGCCCTTCCTGGCTGGATGAAAGCCTGCAAGGATGGCATTCAGGTTCCCCTGGGAGAAATTATCAACTTTTCCCTTTCTTCTGGAACATTCCCAGTGGGGCTGAAGGAGGCAGTGGTTCATCCACTCTTGAAGAAACCAACATTGGCCCTGCAGCCCTAGCCAACTACTGCCCAGTTTCAAGTCTTTCATTTCTGAAAAAGGTAGTTTAGAGGATGGTGGCTGCTCCAAGTTTTCCTGGATGTCTTACAGATCCATCCTTGACCCATTCCAGTCCAGTTTCCACCCTGGACACAGGACGGAGACAGCACTAGTCACCCTCACAAATGATCTCTGGAGACACCTGGATTGGAGTGGGTGGTGCTGCTGTTACTTTTAGATCTATCACCAGTGTTCTACATGTTCGACTATGATCTTTTGACCCACTGCTTTGCCAGCATAGGAGTTTGTGGGATGGCCCTACAATGGTTTTCCTCCTTTCTCCATGGTCAGGGACACAGGGTGGCACTTGGTGGGAAGATCTCTCAGTGATACCCACTTGACTGTAGAGAATCGTAGGGGACGATCCTCTTGGAAATGTTGTTTAACATCTATATGCACCCCTTGCCCAGTTGGTCCGGGGGGTTGGGCTGGGGTTCCACCAATATGCAGATGACACCCAGTTCTATCTTTTGCTGGACGGCTGCCCAGATTCTGCCTTGGAAAATATGACCAGGGCACTGGAGGCCGTGGCTGGATGGTTGCAGCAGATCTGGCTGAAACTTAATTCAACAAAGACAAAGGTCCTGTACCTAAGCTGGGTGGGGGGTTGACTTGGCAATCAGGCTGCCCACCCTGGATGACACACCACTTGTGCCAGTCCAGAGGGTGAAGAGCCTGGGGGTGATCCTGGATACCTCTTTTACTATGGAGGCCCAGGTCACCACAATTGCCAGGTCTGCCTTTTATCAACTTCAGGAGATCAGGCAACTGACTCCCTATCTCCGTCCCCAGGACTTGGCTACAGTGCCCCATGCAATGGTTACTTCCAGGCTTGATTACTGTAACTTGGTCTATGAGGGCTTGCCCTTGTGGCTGATCTGGAAACTCCACCTGGTGCAAAATGCAGTGGCGTGGCTTGTTGACTGTGTCACCTGTGCGGACACACATCCAGGCACCGTTATGCCATTTGCACTGGCTACCGATTGAGTACTGGATCCACTTCAAGGTACCAGTTTTGACCTTTAAAGCCTTTGAATCCTTGAACCAACCAATCTGCAGGACCGCCTCTCCCCATATGTGCCTTGGAGAGCCTTGCATTCAGTGGATCAGCATCTGCTGGTAGTCCCTGGCCCAAGGGACATCTGTCTAGCACCAGCCAGGGCTTTTTCTCCTGCTTGAGATCAGGGTCCTGTGGGACTTATTATCATTCTGCAGGGCCTGTAAGACAGAGCTGTTCCTCCAGGCCTTTGGTTGAGGCAGAGGGCATCCAATGAAGTCAGCCTCCCTCACTGAGGTTTGTCATCATTATTCAGCCCAGATTAAGAAGACCTCTGGACCCAGTCACTCCAGCTGAAACTGTGTTTGTGTTTATACACAATTGTTTAAATTGTATTACTCAGTTGTTTTGAGTATTCAAATATTTATTAATGTATGGTTTTATCTATTTATGATGTGATCCACTCTGTGCCCGCTTGAAGGGAGGGTGGAACACAAATCCAAAATAAATAAATAAATAAATAAAATGTTCTGTTGCCCAAAAGAGTCCAATGTGTAATGCATAATTTTGCTCATTGTAAAAAAAAATAAAAATCTGTTGATTTCCTGAATGCATCCTTTAGTAGCACATACTTTCCATGGGGTTTGTTCTCACAACAAATGACACTTATCCCCAAGCTATCCTCTTTTGGATGTTTAACGGGTTGGTGTAGCAATATAATACATCTTATTGCGCTATTCCAGCAAAATGATTTCTGACATGTAGACATAATTCTCTGCAAGGACTGACTTTCTTGATCTCTTTTTGTGTGAAACTGAAAGGCACTGTTTGGGAAGGGAACTAATTATTTGCATCTTGGGACCAATGTTCTCTCTAAGATGAGTTAGTGTGAGCTAGCTCACAGGTTTTTAGCCTCCAGCTCACACATTTTTGTCTTCGCTCAGGAAGGATGGCTCCAGAGCAAACTAATTTATGCAGTAGTCAAAACACTTGCTCACAACTTTAATGCCAGTAACTAACAAAGTAGAATTTTTGCTCACAAAATTCCACAGCTTAGAGGGAGCATTGCTTGGGGGCATGCACACAAAATTATTGGATATGATGGAGGAGACTACCCAAAGGTGTCTCAGAGAGACTTACAAACTCCTTTCCCTTCCCCACCCCACAACAGACACCCTGTGAGGTAGGTGGGGGCTGAGAGAACTCTGACAGAAACTGCTCTTTTTTCAGGAACAGCTGTGCCAGAATTATGGCTTGCCTAAGGTCATCCAGCCAGGTGCAAGTGGAGGAGTGGGGAATCAAACCCAGTTCTCCCAGATTAGAGTCCGCACACTTAAAACCACTACACCAAACTGGCTCTGTGTATCTGATCTGTTGGATCTTCCACTAAGTATTCCCAACTATGAACACAGCAAAGTTACCAGAACCCCAAAATTAACCATAGAAAAGGGTAAATCTACACAACATGGTGTCTGGAGAAGTAGCTAACAAAGAATGCAAAATAGACTAGATGTCTGGGAGAAAGGTCCAGGCCTACCTTTCTTCCTGCCATATGAAGAACACTTTCATATGACCTACTATCTGATTGTTTTACCTAGACATGCCAGAAAGTGAACCCGAGGTCTTCTACAGATAAAGCAGATGCTCTGCCATTGAGCCATGACCCCCACCCTATCAACTGATAAGTTTTGTAAGTTGAAAGCAATGGACTGTGTTGGATTGTGGCAATAATGTGTGTTCTCTGTTATGCTGCCCCCCCCTTAAGATATACAATTAAATTAACATTACATTTCTGTTAAATCTTTTCTTTTTTTCTTTCTCTGTCTCTTATTTTTTGGTATTAATTTCTGCTTTCAAGAATTTTACCATAAGCTATTTTAGCTGAATGTTACATTGTGAAAGAAGGTGGCATTCTGCTGTGTTACAATATTTTAATTAAAAGTACTGGGTCATTAATATTTTAAGTGAAAAACTTGTCATTTTAGTTTAGCAGGGTTCTGAAGATCTTAAAATAGAAAAATCCTGGGGAAAATGTACACTTCAAAGTTACCAAGCTTAATATTTTATGGGGAAATGAACTTTGAAGTGCAGTCTGCTCTATCTCTCCGTTCGTGTTTTTGCAATTAGCTACATATCAAAAATATATTATTACCAGCATTTCAGAAGAAGGTTTTCAAAGGGTTTTGGCTTTGTTTCTAACATTTCATACCATGGTTTTCCGAGCAGAAAATAAATAGGTACTAATGAATATTGATGACAGTGAGAATCACTCATAGTCTGGAAGATACCACTGAGATAGATAGAAAGATAGATATAGACTATAGACATAGGCACATAGATATCTCACACAGTATTTAAAGTACTATTATTAAATTAGGTGGTAGGAGGCATGGCAACCTGGAGCTGAGACAAGAAGGGAAGAAGAAAATGTATATTATTATTATTATTATTATTATTGTTGTTGTTGTTGTTGTTGTTAGTATTACATTTCTACCCCGCCCTCCCCGCAAGCGGGATCAGGGCGGCTTACAATAGGGCACCGTGTGCCAAAGCATAAAACAACATAAAAGCTGGTCTTTTGATTGTTGTGACTTCCTGGCTGTTGCGACTCCTTCGAGCCTGGACCAATACAGAAAGTAGTATGACAGCAGCCAGTTCATCAGGTGACATGAAGGACCAATAGGATTCTACCTAATTCTCTGAAAGCAACCAACTCTGCTCCCAATCTTCGCCTTATCGAAAAGTTGTTCAGATCCAGTATTGGGGCAGAGTCAACTGCTTTTTCAGAACAAGGTAGATCCCTATTGTTATTTTATGTCAGCTGTCGAGCTGGTAGCTGCAATACTAACCTCCATATTCATAGCCATAGGCTAAAGATCTGCAGAGAGCAGGCAACCAGCTCCCTCCTCTCTCTCATCTCCTTACAGGTGGTAAACAGAGTAAAGCATGTGGGTGTAGTTGTGAGGAAGGGAAATGTTTTTTTTTCCCCCTCATGTCAAAAAGTATCTCGCTCCCCTCCTCTCATCTCTCAAAACTGGATGTTAAGTGGGTGCTCTAGTATAATTTTCTCTCAGAGAAATGTTGTGATATAGTTTCCAACTGAGAACCTATATGGACGTGTAATATAGTAGGAAAAGACCCAGAAAATCTTTAGTTCATTTGTAATGGAATATAGAAAGCCATACATTCCAATAAAAACCACATTAAGTTCTTAATGTAAACGTGCCAAGAATCCACTGGTGTCCTAAAGATTAACCCACTGTGACTTCTGTGTGAGTAGAAACCCATTTTGTCCAAGTTTTAGTTAGAAAAAAATGTAAGGATGTGTTTGTGTGTGTGTGTACACACATACGCACATACAGATGTAAATTTTATATCTAAAATCGTATTCATATTATAAAATATATTTAACACATCAGGTATTTTAAGGCCAGAACTCTTAGACTCAATTTAAATATGAGGGTGATGAGACAAAATAATACAACTGTGCATGGCTTAAACTGTGCTGCGACCTTTCCACAGAATCTTATGTTGCAATACTCAGAAACCAGTGGGAGAACATTTCAATCAGTTTAATTAATCCACCAGCTCATTATCAGCAAGGGCTATGGCTCTTGGTCATGCAAATTTATTTATGTAAGCCCCAGGCCACAGTGGACTTGAAAGGTAAGCACCAGCACCTTGATCTAGATCCAGAAATGAATATGCTACCAGTGAATGGATCTTACAATAGGAGTCATATCGTCCCCAATAACAAAAGAGTTGCCATATTTTGCACCAGTTGTAGTTTCTGGATTATCTTTAAGGGCACCCCCTTGTTGATCATTCATACCTGCTTTCACAGGTACCTGCTTTTAAACACGATCCTGAGCCCAAAGAAGCTGGTTTGCAGCACAAGCTTCACATTTAAATCAGGCCTTGTGTTCTTTTATGGTATTCCTATAGAACTAAACCTAAACCCTGATGGGGACAGCCCAGGCTAGCCCAATCTTATCCGATATCAGAAGCTAAGCAGGGTTGGCCCTGGCTAGTATTTGAATAGGAGACCTCCAAGGAATACCAGGGTTGTGAAGTGGAGGCAGGCACTGGCAAACCACCCCTGAACATCTCTTGCCTTTAAAACCCCACCGGGTTGCCATAAGTCAGTTGTGACTTGATGTCACTTTCCACCACCATAGAACTAAACTCACATCCAAGAGAGTGTCACAACATCGGGGTGCCCCAACAATGTCTATTGGCCAAGATTTTGTATGAAAATAGAAATTGGAAAATATATTTTTGGCAGCATAAATTTAGCACTGGAATAAAATGAACCTGGGTTCTGGACTAGTAACTCTCTCCAATGATTAAAAACATGGATTTAGAAATTTATTTACAAAAGATAGACAAACATAAAAACATACAAGTAGAGGATAGAGTGTATAATAAGACAAAGACAAAACAACAAACCTATCTAACTCGCCTCTAGACACTGACCCTAAGCGGCTTACAGCTCCAAAGCAGACATCTTGAGTAGCAGTCCTAGCAACAACGATGCAAGAGCGGAAGTTCTGAAGAGTACAAATGTCCTTCTGCCAACTTCACATGCTCTTCACAAGTCTGCATCCATCAGCATGATGTGGGCTTCTCTCTGTCACATACATTGTGTCCTGGCTTCCTCATCATTGCCCTATATGTGAGCCCAGCTGTCACTTGTTAATTAAACAGCCAATCAGCATGATCAGTTACTTAATCTAACTTATCTAAGATGTGGTCTAGATCACTAGCTGTCAAAACTGACATTTGAGCTGTAGATAACCAACTGTCAAACAATTACCCTGACAGTTCCCAGCTGGTAGCTATTACATTGTAAGCTAAGTACATACAGGTGCTTCAGAGTCTTAGATAACAGCCCAGAAAATGGGACAAAGACAAAACAATAAACATAACTAACTAGACTCTGGACACTGACCCTAAGTGGCTTACAGCTCCAGTGCAGATGTCTTGAGTAACAGTCTTCCCGGCAGCAATGATGCAAGAGAGTGGACATTCTGAAAGGTGTGAAGGTCCTTTTTCCAGCTTCACATGCTCTTCATCAGTCTGCATCCATCAGCATGATCATATCTTCATGGTATGTTGCAGGGGGCTTTTCGTAGAAAAAGAGCTGCAGGAGCTCATTAGCATATGGTATGCCAATGAGTTACTAGGCGATTAGCATATGCCAGGCCCCCTGACATCACCAGAAGTTATGTCAGAAGGGTAAGCAAAAGGGGGGGAAGCATCTTCAAAAGCCTCCCCTTCCCTTCCCAGCTGGCCTGCGGGGGGCCAGTTTAAACCCCTTCTCACTAGAGTTGGGCCACAGAAGGAGGAAAGAGGGAAAGAAAGAGAGAGAGTAGAGAGAAGGAAAGAAGGAAGGAAAGAGGGAAAGAAAGAGAAAGAAAGAAGGCAGGAAAGAAAGAGAGAGAAGGGAAGAAGGAGGGAATGAGGGAAAGAAGGAAAAAAGGGAAGAAGGCGGGAAAGAAAGAAAGAGAAGGGAAGAAGGAGGGA
>NW_015165869.1:0-3671 GCF_001447785.1 Gekko japonicus | reverse complement strand
AAGGAAGGAAGGAAGGAAGGAAGGAAGGAAGGAAGGAAGGAAGGAAGGAAGGAAGGAAGGGAGAGAAATAAAAGGAGGGAATAAAATGGAAAGGAGGGAAAGATGGCAAAGAGATGGAGGGAGGGAGGCTCTCCCACCACCATTCCATCAAGCCCCCGCCACCCCCACAGATCCCTTACTTGCCGCTTTGGCGGGGGCCGGGGAAGCCAGCAATAGGGATCTCTGGGCGTCCCCCGAGCCGCAGCAATTCTGCGCGGGCCTGGGAAAGCCAGCGGCAGGGCTCTTCGGGCCTCCCCTGAGCTGCAGCACTTCTGCACGGGACTGGGGGACTTGGCGATGAGCCTCTCCTGCCTCCCCTGAGCCGCACCGCTTCTGAGTGGGTCTGGAGAAGCCAGCGGTGGGGCTCTCCAGGCCTCCCCCGAACCGCACCGCTTCTGAGTGGGTCTGGAGAAGCCAGCGGTGGGGCTCTCCAGGCCTCCCCCGAGCCGCACCGCTTCTGAGTGGGTCTGGAGAAGCCAGCGGTGGGGCTCTCCAGGCCTCCCCCGAACCGCACCGCTTCTGCGCGGGCCTGGGGGAGCCGGCAGCGGGGCTCTCCGGCCTCCCCCGGGCTGCAGTGCTTTCGGTGGGGGGAGCTGGGGCGGGGCTTGCCGCTGCCACCATTTGTGTGGGTTCCAGCGCGCTCCGGCCCCAAAAGACCCCAGTATGTTGTGTTCTTCTGTGTGAAATGAAAATTTCTAGCTCCGTGGGGCTCCCCAGGCCTCCCCCGAGCCGCACCGCTTCTGAGTGGGTCTGGAGAAGCCAGCGGTGGGGCTCTCCAGGCCTCCCCCGAACCGCACCGCTTCTGCGCGGGCCTGGGGGAGCCGGCAGCGGGGCTCTCCGGCCTCCCCCGGGCTGCAGTGCTTTCGGTGGGGGGAGCTGGGGCGGGGCTTGCCGCTGCCACCATTTGTGTGGGTTCCAGCACGCTCCGGCCCCCAAAGACTCCAGTATGTTGTGTTCTTCTGTGTGAAATGAAAATTTCTAGCTCCCTTACCCTTGCCCTATATGCTAGGCCAGCTGTCACTTTGCTAATTGAGTAACCAATCAGGATGATCAATCAATTAATCTAGGTGATCTGAGATGAGATCTAGATCCTCAGCTGTCAAACTGACATTTGAGCTGTAGATGACCAACTGTCAATCAATTACCTTGACAGTTCCCAGCTGCTAGCAGTTCCATGGTAAATTAACTACATACAGGTGCTTGATAGATAAAGCTCTTCAATGATTTGGATAATGATCCCGAAAGTACTTATGCATGGGGTTTTACCTTTATCAGGATAACTATTCAAAAATAAATGCAAACAGATAATGGGGAATTTTTTGTGACAGAGAGTGTTTCTGGACAAATAATTTTCCAGATGATCAGAGGACAACTCAGCATAAAATGACTGACTACAAATTCTTCTGGGAACACAACTCTCATCCAGTAGTATCCACAGCTATTTCCTGACAGAACTGTTTGTTAATTAAGTGAGATTATTGTTTACTATTGCAGTATAGCTATCACAGCATTTGGATGTAATTGCAGGGATTATTTATTCATGAAGTTTTCCTTTATATCATATCTCCTTGTGCAGACCCTTGCTGTTGTTTCTGTTAACAGTTATTAAGACTTCCTTATTCTTTTCTCTCCTTCCTTCCCTGAAACCACAGAATAAATATGGCAATTAAAAGAAACTTTATTGATATTATTATCTCCTGCTGTTCTCCATACAAGTTTAAGGTTTAGTGTTCAACAGCTACATCATTCAGGTATTGGTGGTCTGTACAAAAATTAGTCCCTTGATATGTTAAATATTTTGGGTTCTCTGAAATGCTGGGATTGCTTACTCAGGACTAGGGATGGGCAAGAAATGGGAAAATTGAAGCTCATTTTGGTTTGTGGGGATACATGAACCATGAACCTTCATGGACCGTCCTATTTACTGAACCAGTTAATTGTGTGAGGTTTGTGATGCAGTAAAATGCCCCCCCCCCGGTGGGAGCAACCCTAGACTTCCTTGGTGGTCTCCCATCCAAGTATTAACAAGGGCTGACCCTTGTTAGTACTTGGATACCTGTACTTGTTAGTACCTTATTTCTGAGATCTAAGCTCAGGCTAGCCTGGGACCATCCAGGTCAGGAATAATCATTCCTAGTTGATTACCAAGTCAAGTTCAAGATTTTGGTATTGACCTATAAGGCCTTGAGCAGTCAGGGACCAATGTACTGACCTATAAGGCCTTGAGCAGTCAGGGACCGTCTCCTCTGTTATGTCCCTGGGAGAGTGTTATGCTCCTAGATAACAACTTGCTGGTGGTCCTTGGCCCTAAAGATATCTGGCTGTCTTCGGCCAGGGCCTTTTCTGTCCTGGCCCCAGCCTGGTGGAACTCTTTGCCAAATATCATCAGGGCCCTGTGGGACCTTATACAATTCTGCCAGGCTTTTGGTTGAGGACAGTGATGGCTTCCTTCTTAGCCAGCACCCTTTCTCATTCTTCCCGCTGTTTACCTTTATTTTGCCCTCTTCCCCCCTGCCTGCGAAATAGCCGGCAGTCTGAAATTGGATTAATTAGTATTCACCATCTCTTTTATTCAGATATGTGTTATTAATTTGTAATGGTTTTATCTGGTCGTGTTGTACGGACACTGTACATTGCCAGAGCCCAGCAATAGCAGGGACTGGGTGATTAATAATAAATCCAATATATATACATTATAAATAAATTAATATGAAGTATTAACCATGTTGCCCATTGAAAAGTATGGACATCTCTGTAAGTGTATACAGTTTTCTTGCTGATCCATCCCTCCCACAGTAGCCCAAAACAGCCACTGAAATGCTGCTCCTGGGGGATGGCTGACCCCTAGGAACAGCAAGGAAGAAACTGAAGGTTTCCTGCAGGAGGGAGGAATCAGTGAACATTATCATCCCTTCGTTGTATCTATGGAAATCTAAGAGGGATCAAAACCAGTGCAAGCTAGGATCAATGCCAAATAAAGGCCATGTAACCACACCGCACCATTTCACCATAGTATATATACAAGCAGGGCTTTTATACCAGTATACCTACCTGGGTCCTGAGATGCTTTGGAGAACGGCAGTTATTTTATTTTTTAAAGAAATAACTAACTCTGCTTAGGATTGCATTGTGATTCACCACAAAGCCCTTTTTAAAAAGCTCTGTTTTTCACTCTTCCTTAAATGATGGCAGAGATGTCAAAGCCCTAAATTCATTGGGCAGCTTGTTCCATAGGACAGAAGCTGCCACTAAAAAGGGGGAAAGTGCCATCATGTACTCATATCAGGAGAGGTGGTCCAGTAGATAAGATGTAATCTATCAAGCACACACAAAAAAAGGAAAGGATGGACTTGATTTATGAACTAGATCTTCAGGTGTATATGTCTTAGTTAACACAAAACATTTTCACAAGTGATGAGCATTAAACCAACACTTCTGACTGGTTCTGAGGAGTATGAGGAGTCTAGGAACCCACCACAGTAAGTATGGGGGTGGCAAAGCAGCCCCCAGACAACTTTGTTCTAACCCTTGCTGCACATAGAATCTACATATTGTGGTGCAGGTTGATTTGACTTCAAAGTCTGGCCTACATGACATAATCAGGGAGATTTCTGTTTTCATGTGACATACTT
>NW_015165868.1:411775-413434 GCF_001447785.1 Gekko japonicus | reverse complement strand
CTCTGCCACTGAGCCGCAGCCTCTTCCTGATAGAACCCAGGGGCTTTCTAGACAGTTTCCAGAGTAATACCCGTGAAGTGGTTATGTGTGTGCATGGTTCAGGTTTCTTCACTCGAAGCTGTTTTTCTCCTTGCGGCGATAATAGCAATTTGAACTGGTTTTTGAGATGTAATGGTTAAGTAAAAGGTGAGAGAGCCCAGGGAAAAGTTAGGTGCTGAAATTATATATTTTTCCTGCTAGGAGTGGGTGTTTGTTTTTGTTTTTTTGCTTTTATCACCTGCCCCAAAGCTTCAGGATGGGACAGGTCATATATACAAATCCAGATAAATAGATGGATAAGTAAATAAACATGCAGGGCTGGGAATCTGTGCTGCTGAAACTTTAACCGCAGCTTCCATGCAAGTATTTTGTATCGGACAAGTTAATATGAAAACAGCCTGAAGAATAAGTGGAAGTATTTGTTATCTGTGAGTTTAAGTGCCAGATGAGGGATTTATAACCAAAGGAACACTTTCCCACCCATGCATGATGAACAACAAAGACACTGACAGTATTAAGTGCCAGAGTTTCTCTTTCCTTCATTGATTTTTATTGCGTTTATTGTTCGGCTCCCAGGCATATGTATTTTCATTTGCCATTAGTACAGCCGATAGACTCCCGGGACAGTCGAGCTGCCGTCAGTTGCACCCATTTCATTAAAAATGGCTCCTTCTGCGCATTGCATGGCCTGCGATGATTAAAAAAGTAAAAGTTTTTTTAAAAGGGAGCTGACATTTGTTATTAGGCCTCACAGCTGTTAAGTTTTAAATGCCATTCTGGTTTTCCTTTTCATTAAACAGGATTTCCTTTTTTCAATCCTTGGATCAAGGTTTACGCAGCGCCGCTGCTTTCATTGTTTGGGCGTTTGTCGTTTCTTTTTACTCGGCTGTCCAAGAATATTTGTTATTAGGCCTCACAGCTGTTAAGTTTTAAATGCCATTCTGGTTTTCCTTTTCATTAAACAGGATTTCCTTTTTTCAATCCTTGGATCAAGGTTTACGCAGCGCCGCTGCTTTCATTGTTTGGGCGTTTGTCGTTTCTTTTTACTCGGCTGTCCAAGAATGTGAAGGATTCTTGAATAAATAGGAGCTTTTGGGGGGGGGAGGGGGAATCAAATTGTTTACGTGATTTTTTTAAAAAATGGTGTGTGTAAGGGCTCCAGTGAGGATAGACTTGCCAACTCCAGATAGGGCCTGGAGATCTCCCAGAATTACAGCTGATCTCCAGCCAGTTTGCTGTGGTGGTTAAGAGTGGCGGACTCTAATCTGGGAGAACCGGGTTTGATTCCCCACTCCTCCACTTGCAGCTGCTGGATGACCTTGGGCAAGCCACAGTTCTGTCAGAGCTGTTCTTGAAAGAACAGTTCTGTCAGAGCTCTCTCAGCCCCACCTACCTCACAGAGGGTGTCTGTTGTGGGGAGGGGAAGGGAAAGGAGTTTGAAAGCCGCTCTGAGACTTCGAGTGAAGGGTGGGGTATAAATCCAATCTCCTCCTCCTCCTTCCAACTCAGACATAGCAACGTGCTGGAGGTGGGTGGGTGATCAACAGAACTAGGAGATCCTGGGGTTTTCTTACACATAGGTTCCTTTCTTAGAAGAAGAAGAGGAGATTGGATTTATAC
>NW_015165868.1:411243-411423 GCF_001447785.1 Gekko japonicus | reverse complement strand
CTTCCCCTCCCCTTCTTAGTCTGTGATATGAAACCTGCTAAAGATCTGGGAGATCCTCAGCTCAGCTTCTGCTTTGAGAGGGAAGTGGTTGGGGGAGAGCGTGCGAGTGAGAATTTGAGCTTATTCAGTTTCTTCCAGGGGACAAGTCTTGAAGAACAAAATACTTTCTGAACAGGTCTT
>NW_015165868.1:372789-410432 GCF_001447785.1 Gekko japonicus | reverse complement strand
ATGCATTGACAGGGATTGCCTGCTGCTGCACCAAATGCTGCTGTTAGTTAAACTTCCCTTTATTTCCTCTGGTAACATTACTTCAGGGTTCCTGATAAATTAATGTCCTATGTACAGAGATGTTGCCTCCTGGCTTTGTAATTCTGAGGCTTAGTGCCTCTGGACGTGGAGGTCCCCCTCAGTCACCATGGCTAGTAGCCATTGATAGACTTATCCTCCATGAATCCATCCAATCCCCTTTTAAAGCTGTTTGCTCCTGTGGCCATCACTACATCCTCTGGCAGCGAATTCCACATTTTAATCTCTCTCTGTGTAAAGTAGTATTTCCTTTTTGTCCACCCTGAACCTACTGCCCATCAGCTACATTGGATTCCCTCGAGTCTAGTATTTTGGTAGAGGGAGAAAAATATATCTTTGTCAACTCACTCCACCCCAAATACTAGCCGAAACCAACCTTGCTTAGCTTCCAAGATTTGATGAGATTAGGCCTGCCAAATCTCGCCAAATTGTGGCGGAGGATCTGCAAGTCTTTGCAGAATCCTTGCCGCGGGGATGGCGAGACGCGTTGCACCGCCATCGCCAGGACATGACGCTATGTGTTGCTCTGGCAACGGGGCTGTTTGGAGCCCCGTTGCCAGAGCGATGTGTAGCGTCAGATCCTGGCGACGGTGGGTGCAATGCGTCTCGCTGTCCCCGCGGCAAGGATTCTGTGAAGACCTACGCTCCCCCGCCGCGACTTGGCAACCCTAGATGAGATCAGACTAGCCTCAGCCATCCTGGTAAAGTCTGTAATGGTTTCACCACATCTTTTTCTCTTCCTGTGAAGTAGGCCTAGAATTATCAACTGTCAGGACGGGAAGACAAAAGAATGACGGTGAATGCTTAACAGGTTAACTAGTGCTTCAGGTTTCATTGTTACCTCAGAACTGAAAGGACATTTGACTAATTGCCCCAAATAAGTGGGTCAGATTAAAGCTCCTCAGAGCCATTTATCATCCTCATATCCTGAGGCAAACGTGACAACAGAAAGCTTGGAGGTCTGATTAAATAAGCCACTGCTAACATGAACTTTGTGGCATAAAGAACACAGTGGGTGTTGCTTTTCTTTTCTGGTCAGCCGTCTGTTTTTCACATGTCTGTGCAAAGAGGAACACGGCCCCTGGCCTCTTGTGTGTGAAGAGAGAACCACCACCCTTTTCTAGAGGGAGGGGAATTTTAAAGAAACCAGTTGTGGGGGACAGGCAGAATTCAGTGGAACATCAGTTGCTAGGAGAATGTTGCATAGGCTCCGGCGCCACATAGCTTATTTAATACAGTGGATAAATTCATTGCTGCTAGAGATTGTTGGGAAACAATGAATCCACTTAACCAAACACACACAAACACAAACAAAATGCATCATTCATAGGCGTTCCTCATAATTTTACTTAACCCGCCAGCTTCTTTAAATGGCTGAAGTATTTTTTTTTTAAAAAAAACCCTCTTATAACCCAATATAAGTTTGGAATTGGGTGCACTTGTCGAAATTCAGCATCCCAAGAGTTTCCCTCTTTGGAGCAAAACCTAAATTTGAGATGCAGAGGACAATGTTAGGATTCAGTCAGGAGGTAAGCGGGACTTCCAGTGGTTCTGCGGTTCAAGTTAACCCATATCTGCAAAAACTCTGCCCTGGTTTTTTGATCACAGTGGAGTAGGACAAAATGTTGGGAACTGGGTTTTGTACACGTGGGGGGGGGGAAGGGGAAGAGGCATTACGTTACAGTTGACTCACAGTGACCTGCTAGGGTTTTCAAGGCAAGTGGTGGACCGAGGTGGTACAGTCATTGCCTGCCTCTGGGTGCGGTCAGACGGCGTCTGGGAGCGAGTTAAACTGCTCCAGCTCCATGTGGGTTTTTTTTTTTAACCTGGAGAATCATGATCACACTCACCTCCTTGCTCCGGATCGCTGCGCAGCCACATTGCTCGCCGCCGTCCACACGCATCAATGTTTTTTTCTCTCAGTTCATCTGTCACCTACCTGATGGTCTAAGAGCATCCCGTTTGTTATTCATGAGGCTCCTGAGTATGATTTTTTTTGCCAGTCCTTCAGCTGCAGAGCTGATTAGGGAATGCCTGGAGGGCAGGACGTTGAATGTGTTCACATGCTTCGTCCCAGTGCTCATGTAATCGTTCCTGATCTCTTAATCGTGGTTAAGAGATCTAGAGGGGTCAGCTGGCTCACACACTTCCTCTCTCTCTCTTTTGTACTCTCTTTCACATTAATTCGTCTTCGTTTCCCCTTTCACCATAAACCATGGTATAAAGCAGGGCTCTTTTTGTAGAAAAAGCCCAGCAGGAACTCATTAGCATAACAGGCCACACCCAAGAGCAGAAGCCCATTAGCATATTAGGCCACACCCCTAACAGCACAGCTCATTAGCATACTAGGCCACACCCCCATGTTACCAGAAGTGTGGTCATCCAGTCACGCCCACCTTTTGCTTCTTATTCTGTTGACCCTGTTTGTGGTCAGAACCCAGGGCTTTTTTTGTAGCAGGAACCCCTTTGCATGTTAGGCCACGCACCCCTAATGTAGCCAATCCTAATGAGTTCCTGCTGTTGGGCGTGGCCTATTATGCCAATGAGTTCCTGCTGGGCGTGGCCAACTTGGGAGCCAGACGGAACTCCGTTCCTGTGCGTTCCTGCCCAAATATAGCCCTGGGTATAAGATTGTGTCTGTGCTGAAATGAATCCGAACCAAGGTGTCATGGCTGCACCTAACGTGACACCACCTTCCACCATCTTGTCGGCCAATACCAGGGGACACTTCCCAGGCCTCAGAAATGGGAGGGGAGGTTTTTTTTGGCTCATCCTAGTCGTCCTCCTCTCAGGTGACTCAGGCTGCCCTCTGGGCAGCCTGAGTCGCCAGCTAAGTTTCCTCCCGGCCTGTTGTCAGAACATCCTTTTATCTGCTGTCCATTCCTGTTCTTCCCTCTCTTGTCCACCCATTGGGTTCCTGCCCTGTCTGTCTGGCCCAGAGAATCCCTATTGGCCCAGGTGGTTCTCTCTCTCTCTCTCTGGCCTTCCTCCCCTCTGACACTCCTGAGCTCTCCCCAATGGAAGATGGGATGGATTGTGAGCAGCGTTCCCTCTGAGCTGTGGAGTCTTGTGAGCAAAAACTTTACTTTGTGAGCTACGGCCATTAAAGTTGTGAGCAAGCCATTTGGCCGCTGCATAAATTAGTTTGCCCTGGAGCCATCCTTCCTGAGCGAAGACCAAAATGTGTGAGCCGGAGGCCAAAAAACTGTGAGCTAGCTCACACTAACTCAGCTTAGAGGGGACCCTGATTGTGAGGTACCCCAAAGGGATCTCTGGAGGATGGGCGAGTGGGCGTCAGCATGGCAAATGGGGTTCAATGTGGCCAAGTGCAAGGTGATGCACATTGGAGCCAAAGATCCTAACTATAAATACAAGTTGATGGGGTCCGAACTGGCAGAGACTGACCAAGAGTCGTAGTAGATAACTCTTGGAGTCATAGTAGATAGCTCACTGAAAATGTCGAGACAGTGTGCGACTGCAATAAAAAAAGGCCAATGCTATGCAGGGGATTATTAGGAAGGGAACTGAAAACAAATCAGTCAGTTTCATAATGCCCCTGTATAAATTGATGGTGCGACCTCATTCGGAATACTGTGTACAATTCTGGTCACCACACCTCAAAAAGGATATTATAGCATTGGAAAAAGTGCAGAAAAGGGCAACTAGAATGATAATAGGGCTGAAACACTTTCCCTATGAAGAAAGGTTAAAGCGCTTGGGGCTCTTTAGCTTGGAGAAACGACGACTGAGGGGTGACATGATCGAGGTTTATAAGATTATGCATGGGATAGAGCAGGTCGAGAAAGAAGTACTTTTCTCCCTTTCTCACAATACAAGAACTTGTGGGCACTCAATGAAATTGCTGAGCATTCGGGTTAGAACAGATAAAAGGAAGTCTTTCTTCACCCAAAGAGTGATTAACACATGGAATTCACTGCCACAGGAGGTGCCGGCAGCTACAAGCATGGACGGCTTCAAGAGGGAATTGGATAAACATATGGAGCAGAGGTCCATCAGTGGCTATTAGCCACAAGGTATAGATAGGAACTCTCGATCTGGGGCAAGTGATGCTCTGTCGTCTTGGTGCTTGGGGGGGGAACAGTGGGAGGGCTCCTGGTGTCCTGGCCCCACTGCTGGACCTCCTGATGACACCTGGTATTTCTGGCCACTGTGTGACAGAGTGTTGAATTGGATGGGCCATTGGCCTGATCCAACATTGGCTCCTCTTTATGTTCTTATGGGAGCAGAACCATGAGGTTCCAGCTCGCCCTCTCTGTCTCCCTGGTCGGTGGCTGGCTGTCTTGTCTGCTGTGAGCAGTGTCTGATCTGCCTCTCCCAGGCTCCTGCCCTGTTGCTGGAGAAAAGGCTTGCCCATCGGGACAGGTCCATCTGATTGTCAGGGAGGGGGCAGCCTTTCACCCCCTTCCTGCCTCCTTCGTTCCCTTCCTCCTCCCAGCTGCTGGGAGGCCAGTGGAGTCAAGGCTCTGGCCGTCACCCCTTCTTGATGCTCTCCTGCCTGCGCTGCTCCAGATCTTTGTGCCGTGGTGGTCCCAGCAAGCCCCAACCTCCCGGTGGGGTGCTGGGAGCTGGGTAAGTCCTCCGTACCCCAGCTGAGTCTGGGTGTTGGGTTTGCCATCACAGAAGAAGCGTGTGAGTCCCAGGTTAACTTCTGGTGTCAGGTAGACTGGCCCGACCCGGGACACGAGGTTACCTTTAACCAAAAGTTGCAAGTGTCCATCAAGTGAACTAACTCTAGTGTTATGTTTGATGCAGCTGTAATGCTGTAAACTTTGTGTCGGTATCAGATCTTGTATGGCCATATCGTATTCCATCCCAGTCTCCTTCCCCACCCCCCCAAGATAAATTGCCAGTGGTTGTAAATCAGTGCTGGAAAAGTAAACTGTGACCATCTTAGTTTTTTGCACCTGCCCTAGCTTGAAATAACCAAACACAGGCAATGAAAACGGCATTCCAGATTTGACTTAATCAGAGCTGCATTGTGCAAGGGCACTAATAGTAACTGGAGATTCCCCTGCAGCCTCCCACTTCCCACTTCATAGCCATAAAGTCTTTGAGACTCATTGTCTTGTGGCTGTCTATACCAAGAGTCCCCCGTGTGCGCCCATGGGTGCCATGGCTCCTGCTAACACCGTTCTTGACATACAACAAACCGTTTTCAAAAAGTGAGCGGGGCTAGGTGGGACTTTTGCCCAGCAGGGCTTCTGATTGGCTACTGGAGATCAGACCCTTCACATTCTCTGCCATGTACAGTATCCATGGGCAGAACTGGACTGTCTGTTATATTCTAGATTAGTAATCAGGGGTCTTTTTGTAGAAAAAGACCTGCAGGAGCTTATTAGCATATGGTAGGCTAATCAGCTACTAGGCTATTAGCGCATGCCACACCCCCTGACATCACCGGAAGTGATGTCAGAAGGGGAAGCAAAAAGGGGGGAGGCATCTTCAAAAGCCTACTCTTCCCTTCCCCAGCTGGCCTGTGGTGGGGGGAGCGAAGAGAGAAGGGGTTTAAACTTTAAACCCCTTCTCACTAGAGTTGGGCCACAGAAGGAGGAAAGAGGGAAGGAAAGAGAGAGAGTAGAGAGAAGGAAAGAAGGAAATAGAAGGAAAGAAGGAGGTAAAGAAAGAGAGAAGGGAAGAAGGAAGGAAAGAGGGAAAGGAGGAAAAAGAGAAGAGAAGAATGCAGGAAAGAGAGAAAGAGAGAAGGGAAGAAGTAGGGAGAAAGAGGAAAAGTAGAGAAGGAAAGGAGGGAATGAAAGAAAGAGAGAAGGAGGAAAAGAGAGGAAGGGTCTCCAACCACCCCCCATCAAGCCCCTGCCACCCCCACGGATATATTACTTACCGCTTCAACGGGGGTTGGGGAAGTTGGCGATGGGGCTCTCTGGGTGTCCACAGTGCTTCTGCGTGGGCTGGGGGCAGGGCTCTCTGGGCCTCCCCCGAGCCGCAGTGCTTCTGCGTGGGCCCGGGGGACCCGGCAGCGGGGCTCTTGGGCCTCCCCCGCCTGCAGTGCTTTTGGTGCAGGGAGGCTGGGGGCAGGGCTTGCCATCATGTGGGCTGCTGGAGCAGCGCTCCGGCTCCAAAAGACCCCTGGATTAGTTCAATTCTCTCATGCTTGAAGGAGGCCGCGATGCTTGGAATCCTGTCCATTCCACCAAGAGAAACTGGTTCATTTAATAAGATAGTGTCTAATTCACCTCATCTGCCTCTAAACATGTTCTTGGGACTAGCTGGGTCTGCAAGGAAATCAGTTTCTAATGCACCACCTCCAGTAATTTACAGACAAAAATAAACACATCCTTACAATAGAAGCATTGTGCTTGGTAAGTAAGAACTGCTAGAGTATAGGCGAACGTGTTGCCCTGAGGCAATGAAGAATGAGGCTACATTTCTGCACAAGGGCGTAGATAATTAGGAAATGCTAGGTCCCATTACATGGACCCCTAAAAAAGTACACTATGGATTTATCCTGTGGAGTTCAAGTGTGAAATGTCTTGTATTTTACATTAATTAATTACATATTTCATTCCCTCCACATCATATTTTGGAGGAGCAAACTCGGAATGCCTTTCCGCAGGCGAAAATGAAAACTACTAAACTAGCTTTAAATTCACTGTAGGACAAGCAGTTTCTCTCGGGCCAAGGATGGAACCAACCTGCAAATGTACCACGATTCAAGGTGGAACTGAATCTTGTTCCCCCATCCCTTAGCTGCTAATTGACCTAACTGACACGGAGCAAAGTCGTAGCAGGCATTGTTCGTCTCGTTTGGTAACCCCCCTCACTGGAGTGAAGACCGAGAACTCTACTGTCACCAGCCTCAGTGTTCCCAATCTCTAGCTGAGACTCAAAGTGGGAACATTAGAACTCCTGTTTGAAAACAAAACAAGTCTAAGCCTTCTTCCAGTTATGAAACTAGTTTCGTTTTCTCTTTGTTTGTTTTTTGACCAGTAACACTCCTGTACATTCTAAAGGGGTGGGGTGGCCAGGCCTGGGTTGGGAAATTCGTGGAGATTTAGAAGGGAAGACTGGGAAAGGGGGGCGGGGGTTGGGAGGGGAGGGGAGGGACCTCAGCGGAGATAATGCCATCAAGTCCACCTTCCAGAGGAGCCATTTTCTCCAGGGGAACTGATGCCTGTAGTCTGGAGAGCAGTTGCAATTTTAAAAGGTCTCCAGGCTCCACCTGGAGGTTCAACTGTAACAAAAAAACAAACAAACCCAAGTGTGCCGCATGATGGAATGAACTCCCATCTCTAGTTCCAGCTCCTGCCAACCTAGCAGTTCGAAAGCAAGAAATTGCAAGTAGATAAATAGGTACCACTTCAGTGGGAAGGTAACAGCGTTCTGTGCGCCTTGGTGTTTAGTCATGCCGGCCACATGACCACGGAAACGTCTTTGGACAGCGCTGGCTCTTCGGCTTGGAAACGGAGATGAGCACCGCAACCCTAGAGTCGGATTTGACTGGCTTTCGAGCAAGGGAACCTTTACCTTTACCTTTACTTGGGCACTGGAGCTTTTTATTCACCTGACATGAGGCATGGGTTCTTTTTTGTTATCGTTTATTGTGCCACCTGTTGTTTTATTGGTTTTGTTGCTTTTACTGTTTCATGAAGCTTATGTTGTAAGCCACTCCGAGCCCACTCGTGGGATAGGGCGGGGTATAAATTAAATAAATAATAATAATATCTCTGCCCCCCTCCCAACGCTCCCACCTGTTGCCATCACTCAGCTGGCAACCCTGTTACTCACGGGTGTCCCATTGTGTTCAGTGGGGCTTACTCATTAGTAAATGTGTGTACCCTGCAGTGTCAGTGTATTTTATTGATTATATTGTAGATACCCTTCCCTTCCTCCAAAGAATAGTGTTGTAACTTCACAACAGCCTTGTTCGAGGAGATCTGGAAATCTAATATATTTCATTAATTAGTTTTGGATTATGTACAGTGATTTGGATTGTGTACACTGATAAAGTACTACATGAAGTGAAGTCCCATTGTGCCCCTGTCGTAGTTTTAGGCTGAATGTCAGCAGATTAGTAAATTATATTAAAATATGTTTTGTCTTCCCTTCTGGTAATTAAATACAGCGTATCGTCAATTGCCGTTCTCTCCTAACATGTATAAAAATAAAAGTTCCATAAAGACGTGGGGGGATTATCTGGATATGGTGATTGGGCACCTGATCCAGCAACCTTTGCAGAAGTTCAGCAGATGTGGGTGGGCCTGGCCACAGTCTGGGTAAGGGACCTCATGGAAACCTTATACACAGTGCTTCGGTGATCCCCCAATACAGTGGGTGCCGTGTCCCATACCAGTGTGTCTCCTGGCCTCTCTTGTTTCTCCCCCAAAGCGTCTCTTCTCCAAGCAAACAGCAGGTCCTGACTTTGCTCCCCTTTATTTATTTTAAATATTTATTTAGATGTCCGTATTATAAGGTGGTGTGTAATTAAATCACTCCGCTGACTGAACAAATTCCGGGTCTTTCCGAAAAAGCTAGACTCGAGTTTCTTCTATCTGATAGAAACCCCAAAATGACCCACCAAGTAGCCAGTTTCGGTATGGTGATACTCAGATCACGGAAACTCTAAGGTAGCTAGTTAGATATAGGTAAAGGTTCCCTTGCTTGAAAGCCAGTCGAGCGACTCTAGGGTTGCGGTGCTCATCTCTGTTTCAAATTCGAAGAGCCAGAGCTGTCCGAAGACATTTCCGTGGTCATGTGGCCGGCATGACTAAACACCAAGGCGCACGGAACGCTGTTACCTTCCCACTGAAGTGGTACCTATTGATCTACTTGCAACTTCTTGCTTTCGAACTGCTAGGTTGGCAGGAGCTGGAACTAGAGACGGGAGCTCACTCCGTCCTGCGGCACCCGGGTCTCGAACTGCTGAACTACTGACCTTCCACAGCCTGCAGTTCAGCGTCTTAACCACTTGAGCCACCGCAGATATAGTTGTTTGATATTAGATTAAATTTTAATTTTCTTTTAATGTGTCACTAATGTATTTTACAATCTTGGAATATTGTAAAGGTGTACTTCTTTTTGTATGACTGGTCTAAGGACTGTAGAAATAAATTAAATTAAATTAATTTAGAGTAGGAGGTATTTCAGAAGATCTCCTTTATGTCAGCAGGGAGCACCCATTTGGAAAAGCTCCTTCCATCGTAGAAGGATGCTTGGCTTGGAACTTTCTGACGTATTGTGGGACCTCTCGGTGTTCTGTGGTTGGATCCAGCCCTTTGGACATCCATGTTATGATTTGTCCTACCACTTTGGCAGCCATTTTGTTGTGGCCCCCTTAACCTGTCCTCAACATTTGAAAAATGCCCACAGGTTCAACAACATTGGGGACCCCCGTGCTACCTTGAGTTCAGCAACGGAAGAAAGGTGGAATCTCAGCGTTAATAATCAACCAGTGAAAGGGGAATGCGAGCAGAATCATATCCACAGGTCCTGCCCCTCTTTAACTGATCTGTATCCTGCATTTTTCAGAAATTGTCCGCATATAAAACAATGTAGGTTCCACATGCTAGAGCTGATCAACACCTGGAAATGTGGGTGGAACCAGTGGACATGATCCTCCTTCCGCAAGTTGGTTACCCCCACATGTAGTCATCCGCACAGAACTAGGGTTGTGCCTGCCCTAGGGCCAGAAAGTACTGATGGGAGAAAATTAACTATTGACACCATCTCTCTTACAGAAAATGTGAAGGTTTGTCTTCTGATTCTCAACCAGCCTTTGGACAGAGGTCACATCCATCATCTGTGGAGCAGAGGTAAGAAAAGCGTTGCCCAATCTCCCCATTGGCTTATTTTTGCTCAGTTGACTCCGGCTTTGATGTTCTTTCTGTCTGTTCCCTGTGGAGCAGCACTGGCTAATTTTCAGGGGGTTGTTGGGAATCTGGGAAACTGTGATCACTGAGGTGAATCTGCATTACATCATTTCACCCTGCAAGTGGGAACTCAGCACACATGAATATCCTCCCTACAGCCCCTGCACTCCAAATCACCAATCATGGGAAATTAGCATGCGGGGGAGAAAACTTGGCAAGAACCTTTCTCCTTGTCAGCAAGCTGCCAAAGGTTAATAAGGGTTATTACTTTATGTGGTGGTTACCTTAAAACCCCCCTCCAGCCGACCTCTCATGCACATGTCTAACCAGACTCTCATGCGCTCATCTTCCAGTACATATGCATTCCTTTCTATGTACGCTAGTCTTGCTTTGAAGTAATGCTATTGGACCAAGGCCACAGGTGGGGAAGAGCAAGCCGCTTTGCTTAGCCTTTATGAGCAGTAGTGTGGGAATATTAGAATTGTTCATCTTTAAGGGAACGTTGGTTCTCAGGGTTTTGGCGCGAGCAAGGCACTCCAGCCGCTCGCGCGGGAATCTTATCTATTGGCCACTAGAATTATGAACTTGCTTTATTATACCTTGCACAGCCCATTTTGTTATTCTGAACAGCGTCTATGTTCCAGTACGTCATGGCTTCAATAAAGTAAAACCTTTCTACAAGCGTGTACTTGATTGCCAGCTGTGGGGTCTGACACTCCTTAATATTTAGTTTTCGGCATGAAGAGAATGTTCCGTATGGAGAAGCAGTTGGTCGTGGGAAGGCCCCTGCCCACAGCCTGGAACGGTTTGCAGGTTTGCCACCTCGCTGAGAACCAGGCCAGAGAATGATGCCCTCTGTGACACGATATCGCAGCTGCGCTCATTCTAGGCAAATGTTGCATATCTTATATCGGAGGTCACTTTATGGACTGAACGGGCAGGGAAGGATTTTTGTGGGGGGAAATAAAAGCCTCCCAGAGCGTCTCGAGATCCTTGAGTTTGTAATAAACTGCAGTGAATCAATGCTGCATTTAAAATTTAAGGGGGGGATGTGTTTCCGAAAGGTCACCAACAAAGTGTGCCCGTTTAATTACAAGAGAAGAGAGCTTGTAACCTTTTATCATCAACAGCGGGTTTCTTTCTTTCTTTCTTGGTTTCTCCCCCCCCCCCTTTCCCTGCTAGAGGTTTGTATGATTTGAATAAGCAACGTTGAGCTCAGAGCCTTCGGATAAATATAAGTCATGAGAGGCTCGCAGCTATTTCCTCTTTCCATGGGAAAATCAATGCCGGGTCGGAATGCTCGCCTTCGAGATCCTTGCAATATTTCAGAGCAGAGCCAAAAGCCTCTTTCCAGCACCCGTTTATTGCGTTTCCGATAACAGGGCAAAATTGAGAGCAGGGCTGCGGCAGGATTTTCAGTGTGATTAAGAAAACAGTAAAACTTAGCCTTGTTGCAAAGCGCCCCCCCCCCAGCTGTGTCTGAGAAGCAATGTAATGGGCGAGGCTCGGTTTGCATCCCCGTGCTCTGTAGCTTAGGAGTAAGCCCATTTCACCTTAGTGAATTCCCATTGGATCTCGGAAGCTAGGCAGGCTCAGCCCTGGTTAGGACTTTGGCTGGGAGGAGAAGGAGATTGGATTTATACCCCACCGTTCACTACCCGAAGGTGTCTCAGAGCGGCTTACAATCTCCTTTCCCTTCCCCTCCCCACAGCAGACACCCTGTGAGGTAGGTGGGGCTGAGAGAGCTCTGACAGAAACTGCTCTTTTTTCAAGAACAGCTCTTATCAGAGCTATGGCTTGCCCAAGGCCGTCCAGCCAGGTGCAAGTGGAGGAGTGGGGAATCAAACCTGGTTCTCCCAGATTAGAGTCCGCACACTTAACCACTGCACCAAACTGGGAGGCCACTAAGGAGGTCCCGGATGGTTACACGGAGGCAGGCAGTGGTAAGCCACATTTGAGTGTCCCTTGCCTTGAAAACCCTGCAGGGTCACCATGAGTCAGCTGCGACTTGACGGCACTTCAGAGGCGCACAGCTAGAGATGTGAAAGCCCGGAAAAAAACTGAAACCTTTTTGTTTTTTTCCGAAAATTTGGAAAAATTGAAAAAAGGGGAAAAAAATGATTATGGAACGTTTTATTTTAACATGATGAATAAAATATTTTAAGACAAGGTGTTCAAATATTTTCCAAATCATTTCTAAAATATATATATATGGTATCAGATTGATCTAATTTCTGTGCACTGAGGACAAGCAAGTCCTAGGTTACAAACTGAACCCTCCAATGCAAGAACAAGATGCATTTCTTCCTTTAAGAGGTGCGATTGTCAGAAGAAAATAAAAAAGTTTCAGTTTTGTTTTTGCATGTGGGTGGGTATTCTGTTTGAAATAATTGTTTGGATACACTATATTTTTAATATGCTAGTTGTGATAATTTCATGCCAAGTAAAAATGTCCATAGTCATATTTTATGTTCCTAAAGTAACAGAATGACTTTCAATCTAGAAAAGACAAAAAAAAAATTGCTAATGTAGCATTTTTTCAATTTTTTCGAAAATTTCCATTCCCCCCCAAAAAAACCCGGAAAAAAACCCGGTTTTTTTTCCGAGCTTCAAAATTTCCAGAAATTTTACATCTCTACGCACAGCAGTGTCTCGCACTGGGTTGTGAGAGTGTCGGGAACACCCCCATCGCTCAGCTTCATTCCCCTCTTACAGTCTGCAGCGTGGGAATCACAACAATGACCTATCTTCCCTTGCAACTCCTCCTTATGCATTCTTGGCCCACTTAGATAATTAACGGAGTTGTCAAGATCTGCTTCCCGAGCCCTGCTGTTTGCGCTCACACTTACAGAGGGGAGGCAGGTGGTGGCTACAGACTGGGTATTTTCAGTGGTGGCACCTCCCCTTTGGAATGCCTTCTCCTTCAAGGCTAACTTGTCTCCTACCTACTAGCCCTGTTCACATGTTACAGTGAACTTGTGTACAACCTTGGTGTACGTGTGTATGCCTGATTGTAAGAAAAACCCAATGCACGTCCACTTTATAAACAAAATTGGGCACCAATTCCTTTGGGGTTTCAGTTACTTGTTCAGTGGTGCATGCATTGAATGTAACATGAGAAATGTACATATAAGGAAAAATCAAGTGTACCCTGTGCGCTGGTTGTGCATACATTCACTGTAACTTGTGAACAGGTTACAGTCTTTTAGGTGCCAGGCCAAAACTTTTCTTTTCGTCTGTCTTTTTAGGTGAGGGGTTCCATCCTTTTAAAATATTTTATGGTCTCTTCTAGCCGGTTTTATGGATATTTTAAGGCTTCTCAATGGGAATTTGGGCTGTTTTTATGTCCCTGGCTTTTTTTCTTTTAATGTCTTGCTTTTTGTATTGATGATTTATGTTATTTTTATGGTTTTCATTGTAAGCTGCCTCAAGCAGGTCTGCAAAGAGGCTGCACACGAATTCTCTAACTAAATTAATAAAAGTGTGATTGATAGAAACAAGGTAAACAGAGAAGTTAAAATTACCTTAATGCAAAATATCAGCATTGCTGCTGTGCGTTGGATACCTGCTGTGATGATAATTGCCTAACTAGCTGTGAAGTTCTGTGCAGAGTTTCTCCATTCTAAAATCACTGAAAAATGAATAGTTTTAGGCTGGGATAAATCTATGTAGGACATTTCCTGGGAAATAAGCCCCACAGAACTCATGGCTAGGCCCAAGAAGGCCAGAAAGGAAGCAAGAACAGGAAGCAAGAAGGCAGCAAGGAACAGGTGCCGGCTTTAGGAAGTGGGGTGAGGTGGGAAGCAGGACTGAAACCCAGCAGGATGAACCACATCAGAGGGCTGTTGGGAACCATCTCTCTTGGGATGAGGAGAGGTCTCCCACATTGCTTCGGTGGACCTGGATTACATCGACATTTCCTTTAGTGTCTGAAGAGGGAATCCTTGATTGGCGGGGTCTGCTGCTCTATAACCTTTAGTGGGCAAATCCGTGTGTGTGGCCAACTGTCTGTTTCCTAAAACTCTTCTTGGGTCCCAGGCAATGTTCCCTCTAAGCTGTGGGGTCTTGTGAGCAAAAATTCTACCTTGTGAGCTATTGGCATTAAAGTTGTGAGCGAGCAATTTGGCTGCTGCATAAATTAGTTTGCTTTGGAGCCATCCCTTCCTGAGCTAAGACAAAAATCTGTGAGCCGGAGTCTAAAAAACTGTGAGCTAGCTCACACTAGCTCAGCTTAGAGGGAACACTGGTCCCAGGCACGCTGATCGTGAGCTTGCTGGGAAAGCTCAGGCTTGTGGCCATGCAAGCATCTCTGTTGCCAGAAATACTGGCAGGATGCCAGGGCTTGCAGACCCACTAGCTGACTATGGACAGACTGCCCTTTCAGGGTGTTGGCATGTTACACGGTTGCCGAGAGGTCAAGGTTAAGTATTGTCTGTGGCACTCTGGCAGCCGTCTCATTTTACCAGGAGACGTCAGAGACTGAACCCAGATCCTGCTGCACGCAGAACCAATGCTCTACCACTGAGCCATAGACCCACCCCCCAATTAAACAAATTTTAAAACAATTTTCTTATTAAACTCATATGATAACATTTCCATCCAGTATAGTTTTTTCATGTAATAACTTTTTCACCCAATATAGAGATCTCTCAGCCCCACCTACCTCACAGGGTGTCTGTTGTGGGGAGGGGAAGGGAAAGGATATTGTAAGCCGCTCTGAGACTCCTTCGGGTCGTGAAGGGTGGGGTATAAATCCAATCTCCTCCTCCTCCTCCATCTTCTTCTTCTTTTTTGCTGAGTTCCAGCTTCCCCCTACAAAACTCCTGGCCTTTCCCACCGCAAGATGATGGGCTGGATCTAAGCACACTTTCTCATCACATCCGATGCTTCTGTGGAAAAACCTCTCATGCATTGGTACGAGTCTCAGAAGTATTGCTTGTTGTACCAGCAGGTGACCAGTCTTGTCTTTTGATCAGTGTTCCCGATCAAAGCTTGCCAGATGAACAGCCCACTTGTTTACCTGTTTACTCAGAAGTAATTCTGTAGTTGAATTTGCTGTAGCTTACCCCCAAATGAGTATGCCTAGGACGGCAGCTCTAGAACATTAAAAAGCTCAGTAAAGGGGTGAGCTTTCACTATGAGGAAATTCTTTGAGAGGGCATTGTTGATATCAAAGCGACCTTCTTCGACTGATAAGGAGTGGTAAAGCTAGCCAACCACAGTATGCAAGAAGGAACTTGAAACCAGAAACTACCTGTCTGCTGCTATTTTCGTTGCACTAATCTTAGGTATTAAAGTAGAAATAAAATGTTATTCTGTAGCTGAATCGCACACCATTAGAGGGATAATGTGTAACATTAATCTTGCTTTAGCATAAGGTGAGCCACAGATGTGATGCACACTTTCCCACATTCATAGAATTGGTTCTGCATACATGCGGCCTCCTGTATCTTTAGTTGGGTATATTTTTCTAGTTGATTTTCCTTAATCAGAAGATGAGAAAAAGGACCTGAAAAAATGCCATCCCAGTTCAAGATCTTTCACTAAAGGTTACTACACAGTTAGAGAACAAGTATAAAGAAAACAGTCGTGAGTGTCTGACCCACAAATCAAGCAGTCAACAAGATGTGCAAAGAAAATACTTAGTATGTATTACAGACTGAAGCACTGCAACACAATAAATCAATTCCTACAAATCATAAGAAAATCCTAGTGCAAAGGTACATCATCAGCGTCATCTCCGGATTATATAACAACGTTTCAAAATTGGATCCTTCTCAGGAAATTTTAGAGTGGTACAAAAATTCTCTTGTTCATAAAGTGCTTTACAAGTCATGAAAGATAATACACGTGAGACGCCTAGAATCCATTAGAAGCTTAGCAGCATACTTGAGCCTGAACATTTACTGAGATCAGCCTCCTATCTGAATGTTAGTCCAGTTCTATTGATGGTTACTTGGAAGTACTTCTGTGGACTTCATTGAAGCTTACTTTCCAGAAATAAGAGGGAAAGGGCTGTGGGTCACTGGTAGAGTATCTGCTTGGCATGCAGAAGGTCCCAGGTTCAATCCCTGACATCTTCTCCAGATAAAAGGCTCAGGTAATGGCAAGTGATGTGAAAGACCACTACCTAACACCCTGAAGAACCTCTGCCATTCTGAGTAAAGGTAAAGGTTCCCTTGCTCGAAAGCCAGTTGAATCCGACTTTAGGGTTGCGGTGCTCATCTCCGTTTCAAAGCCGAAGAGCCAGCACTGTCCGAAGACGTTTCCGTGGTCATGTGGCCGGCATGACTAAACACCAAGGTGCACGGAACGCTGTTACCTTCCCACCAAAGCGGTACCTATTTATCTACTTGCAATTTCTTGCTTTCGAACTGCTAGGTTGGCAGGAGCTGGAACGAGAGACGGGAGCTCACCCCGTCTTGCAGCACCCGGGTCTTGAACTGCTGAACTACTGACCTTCCACAGCCTGCAGTTCAGCGTCTTAACCACTTGAGCCACTAAACTTGATCGACCAAGAGTCTGATTCAGAATAAGGCAGCTTCATGTGTTCAGTTGTGAATATAATTATAGGCCAAGGTTATTAAAAGGTGATTAAGGGCCCTGGCCTGGATGGCCCAGGCAAGAAGAAGAAGAAGAGATTGGATTTATACCTCGCCCTTCACTACCCAAAGGTGTCTCAGAGCGGCTTACAAACTCCTTTCCCTTCCCTTCCCCACAACAGACACCCTGTGAGGTAGGTGGGCCTGAGAGAGCTCTGACAGAAACTGCTCTTCTTCAAGAACAGCTCTTGTCAGAACTACAGCTTGCCCAAGGTCATCCAGCAGGTGCAAGTGGAGGAGTGGGGAATCAAACCCGGTTCTCCCAGATTAGAGTCCGCGCACTTAACCACTACACCAAACTGGCTCTCTTCAAAGCCCGATCTCATCAGCTCTTGGAAGCTAAGCAGGGTCCACTCTGGCAAGTACTTGGATGGGAGTCCTCCTTGGAATACCAGCAGTCGGGCTGCAGGGGCAGGCTTTATTCAGCCACCTCTCTGAATATCCTCCAGGCTCCTAGTAGGGGTCAGTCCCCAGAGGTCGCCATGACTTCCAAGTGTGTGTGCGCTTAACATGTACATATTAAAAAATACAAAAAAGGTCCTTAAGGGGGAGCAGTGGCTCAGTGGTAGAACATCTGCCTGGCGTGCAGAAGGTTCTGCGGGGGGTGCATATTTTATAGAAGTTTTGGTAAGAGGGAGGAAGGTGTGGAATAAAGCTTAGGTCCTGTAGACTTGCATGAAGATATTGTCCTGCTCCGGGGGTCGCGGGTCAAGACGGCCAGCCCCCAGGACCCCCGCCCAGCCCCGCAAGCCCCCTGGGGCACACTTTACCGGGGAGGAGAGGAACAGACCACCCGGCGGGGGAGACAGAGGAGGCAGCCCCACCAGACAAGCAGCACGCCGGCCGGGCCCGCAAGCAGGACCGGAGCCCCCGCAGCCGTCGCCGCGGAGGAGGACGAGGGAGTGGAGCTGGAACCGGGAACTGACGCGGAGCGGCTGGAGCGGCAATGCGGAGCTGGCGGCACAGCACAGGGATTGCCGAGGCCGCTGCCGACATCACAACAGCCAGCAGGGAAACGCCCTGATGGCATCTCCCTAAATAAAGAGGGGCATACCCGAGCCAGGGGGGTGGAAGGGCGGTCCCAGGGAGCGGGGAGAGGGATATAAAAGGTGGCGCGGAGAAGGGGCCGGGGAGGAGGAGCACGCTGGGGCAGAGGAGAATAAGAAGGAAGAGAGAGGGGGAGAAAGACACAGAGAGAGAGAGAAACGGGCAAGGTCACAGCATGCTGGCAGAGGGACTCACGGGGTGAGCTGAACCCCGTCCCCTGCCTGTCTGAGGCCCCTCACTCCCCCCCTTTTAGACCCGACCACCGCCTAGACTACCCATCCCCCCCCAGGGGCCCGGCTCGGATGGCAGCAACACGGCCACAGGGGGCGCTACCCCTAGGACTAAGGGTGGGCGCGACAAATATATTCCCTCCGAATGAAACATATGAAGCTGCCCTATCTCAGCATACACCACTGCTCTGTCAAGTTAAGTATCTTTGACTGGCATCATCTCTCCAGGTTCTCAGGTCTTTCACATTACCTGCTCCCTCATCCTTTTAAATGGAGATGCCAGGGATTGAACCTGGGACCTTGTGCATGCCAAGCAGATGCTCTACCACTGGGGCACAACCGCAGTCCTATCAATACACCACCACAGTTAACCACCATGTCTATACTAGGCCCATGTGGACAATGATAAGCCTACGTCCCTGCCCTGTGCTGAAATCTTTAAAAATAAAATTTTGCTTGTTTAAAAAATCGGTAATTAGTATTCTGTGTTATTTAAAATACATAGGAAACAATGAATAATTAACAGTTTTTCTTTGTGATGCTTTGATGTACTGAACCCTATTGATCTTTAGCTCAGAGTAACGGAGACTTGCTTTGAAATGCTTGTGGAAAATGTAATAGATGATTACAGCAAAAGTATACATATTTTTAAAAACGGAGACCATTGTGGAGCTTTCTGCTGTTGAACTGAAACACAGGTCTCATTAAGCTACTTGTACAGTTAAAAGGGGAAGTGTTTGATAGTATATATCCTGTTGGCTTCAAAGTTGTGGGGTGTTTTTTTTGAAGATGTTTGGAACATGTAGCTAAAGGGATTTTGAGTGTGACCAGTGCAAAAATTGGGCTGAGCAGGGTATAGAAGAAACTGACATTTCAAATAGCTTATTTTCACATGTCTTGGGAATTGCCCTTCCAAAACCATGTTTCTTTAATTGACTTTGGGCAGAGTAATTTTAGAGAGATGCAAAGGATTCTCCAGATAAAGGAATGCGGATGGAAATTGTGGCACTATGGGATGGATCCGAGGGACCCGTTCTGCTAGCAGGACTACTGCCTGCTAGGCAAAGGGGACTTGTCTTGCTGCAAAACACTTGGGAAAAGCATCTTGTGCCTCCTCTAGCAGAATGGGACTGCAGGATCCGATCCTACATGGGTAGAGCTCTTGCATTCTCTTCTCAGAGTGGGATGCTGGCTGTAATGCTGTACCGTATAAATTTATTTTGTTCTATCTATTTAGACATATCTCGCCCTCCCCGCAAGCAGGCTCAGGGCGGGTTCCAATAATATAAATACAACATATAATACAATTAAAACCACTTAAAAACGGCAATACAAAATAGCACAAAATCCTAAAATACCATGTAAATCCTGATCCGATGTCTTAGCGATTAAGATGGAATTAAGAATCCAGGCCACTGATGTGGGGCCAGCCAGAGGGAGGGGACGTCCGCCGCCGCAACCAGAATCCCGGTGGAAGAGCTCTGTCTTCCAGCTGCCTGCTCATGTGATACTTTATCCAGGGGTCTTGTTGTAGAAAAAGAGCTGCCGGAGCTCATTAGCATAACTCATTAGCATAACTTATTTGCATATGCCACGCCCCCTGACATCACTGGAAGTGACAGAAGGCCACACCCCCTGACATCACCGGAAGTGTGTCAGAGGGCCCGGCTACTTACCCGCCTGCTTCATCCTCATTCCCAAACGGAATGAGGATCGAAGCAGAGGGCGGGGTAAAGAAGGGGGCGGGGCTTCACCACGTGACCGCCCCGCCCCCTAGAGGTTCTCTTCCGGAGCTCCGTACCTGAGAGCTCCCCCCCGACTAGAGCCCTGACTTTATCTATTGATCTTGATGTAGGTAGTCAAGAGTCATCCATTGCTCTCGATTAACCCTCTTCCACATGCCTGTCCCTCGTCCAGTAAGAACTGGATCTCCCTGTACAGAGCTGTAAGAGATAAATACTGCTCATCACCACACGTGTACCACCACTAGCATGGAGCGTCTCCATGCTAGCTCCCTGTCTTCTTGGTCATCATGGATGCTGGCAAGAAAACTCACACGGCCCCTGGAGGTGTCTATTGAGTGAAATATTTTCAGAACGTACCTTACAGACCTTGCCTATATTGGTTGCTGTGCGAAAGCAGTTTTTAGCCGTCTCCGCATGGGGGGCGGGGCTTGCATTTGAATCAGCCTCATCATGTACCACTGTGCTTGAGGTATCATTAAAATATGCAGCGGCCTGCCACTGTCTGTTTTAACTTCCTCTATGCCTGTAACTGCATTTGTGGTTTCCACAACCACAGGTTACTAGCGCTCCACTGCAGTGAGAAGTAACAGAGTATGTTGTAGGTAACATGATTTCTCGATAAAACAGTAGGGTTTTTTTTTTTAAAAAGGGATGGATCCAGTTGTTGATTTATGCAAATCCTTGAGAAAAGCACACAGCATCTACATTTATACTGGCACTGGCTTCAGCCTAGCAGTTTTATCGGCGTCGTTAATAGCTTTTTTGAACATGGATTGCTATTTTATGGACGTTTTGCTGTTCTGTCAACACTAGACCTTTCAGAAGTCTGATTGTTTTATAACTTTGGCTCTAATAAATGAAGAACTTAATCATGGAATGTTTAACTAGGCTATAATGGCCACAACTTTATCGAGCTTCTTGATTGATGGGAGTACCTTCCGTGTGCATGCTGCCTCTAGAAAACCTTTCAATACGTTTTAATTGCAAGAGGCTTGCTCATTTATTTGCTGTTGTTTCATTCGAAACAGCTGACTATTGCACACAGAAGGTCAGACCAGTAAAGCTATTGCACACGATGCATCTCCCTCAGTGCTGGTGTATTGAGTCTGAAGGGGAGGGGCTTCTTGTCCTCAAGTGATGGTGATGGTGGTGATATAACTAGCAGTCCTATCAAATGCTGTGCTATGAGGAGGACCTGTATAGCTCAGCACTTTGCTTGTATGAAGCCCCATATTCAAAACTTGGTGTCTCCATGATCTCAGGGAGCAGAATTGGGTTCAGCCTCTGCCTCAGAATCTGGACAGCTGTTCCCTGAGACAGTAATAAGCTAGGTGAATCAGTGACCTCACTACATCTAAGACAGTTACACATGCTCAGCATGAGCCATTTAGTAATTGGCTTCCATCTGTTTTCCTTTCTATAGCATGTCAAGTAAGTGCAACACTAGCCCATGCTGTGTGTATACAGAGCACATAAGAATTTACTTCTCAGAGAGTTACAGTTCTCCTACAGTCATCTGCTGTGATGGTGTCTGCACCATGTAGGACATGGAAAGGGGATGTCTCTGATAACCCCAAAAATACAAGAGGGGGGCATAATGTGTCTGCTAACTCCAAGACAAGCCCTCTCTCCAAACACAATAGTCCTCTTGCTTGCCTCATTTAGAAAGTTTTTCTAGACATTTTTGTCGGTTCTAGGAAAAAAGCCCACAGGAAAAAACCCCACGGTCATAAATGCTCACAGGAAAAAAGCCCACATGGGGAAAAAAACCCGTGGAAAAATGCCCACACGGAAAAATGCCCATATACATAAAAGCCCACACAGAAAAATACCATGTAAAACGCCATAGATATATATAATTGTGGATAACCATTCATCTCCATTTATGAGAATGAACAGGTATTACCAACAGGTAGTACCAATCCCTTTTAATACATAGTACTGCTCCCCAGATGGTAAAGATCAGGGGCAGATAATGGTAGGTTGATGGTTGGATGGGGATAGGGTTGCCAACTCCAGGTTGGAAAATTCCTGGAGATTTGAGGGGTGGAGCCTGGAGAGGGTGGTGTTTGAGGAGGAGTGGGAACTCAGACAGGTACAGTACCATAGACTCCACCCTCCAAACCAGCCATTTCCTCCTGGGAAACCATTGTTGCCAATTTCCTGGTGAGGGCTGGAGATCACTCAGAATTAAAACTAAAGAAGTACAAAAAAGATACCTGGCTGCTTTGAAGACCTTTGTGCAGGCATACTGTTTTCTGGTTTTCTCACAACCCTATGAATGAGAAACAGAAACTGAAAAACCATGCTTTACTAAATTAAAATCTTCCCAGCATCTAATTTTTGTTCCTCAGCGAGAGGAAAATGTGTGGAGAACTTACCTATATAAAAAGTCTTGCTTTCTTCAGGGCCTGGATAATAAAAGTCCTGGGCCACACCAGGCTACTCCTTTTATATCTCTGGTCCCATTGTGAAACTAAAAGATCAGCCCCTCCCAACTGCAGGGACTGGTGTGATCCAGCAGGGTTCTTCTTATGTTAATTATGTTACCCAGCCTACTCAGCTGCTGCTACTGCCACTGCCCCCTCCTCTTTCTCTTTACTAAACAGTAGAAGGTGCAAGAGTAGCTCCAGTTATCCTAGGTGCTTCCATTTGAATGTTGCAGTGAACAAAATGTGTTCTAAAGCAGAATCCTTCATTAATCTCTATTTGAGAAGGAAGAAGCAGGAGAGTGTGAGCTCGTTTCATACATAATAGGGGCTTCATGTTGGAGTAATGTAATATTTGAATACAGCATGTATCATTCCTGTGCCATTTGGAGCCCCTTCAGTGAAGGGGAGTGCTAATGCCTGCATAGATGGTGTATCACCTAGCTTCTCCAGATGATTGAAGAAGCCCATGTTTTATCGATAGAACATGGTGATGGCGATCATGGCGGTTTACAGTGGCAACGGTGATGATAGCGGAGGTTTGTAGTGACAAGCACATGGGAAACATAATGTATGGATTTGGTTCAGTCCATGTGCTAAGGTTGTGCTGAGTACATGTGTGTTGGCAGTCGGATGAACAACATTTACGCCACAAATTCTAAACCAAACATCTCCTACATGCTTACCATGTAATAGTCATATTGGTGGGGTAAAGCAATGCTCCCTCTAAGCTATGGAGCCCTGTGAGCAAAAATTCTACTTTGTGAGCTACTGGCATCAAAGTTGTGAGTGAGCAACTTGGCTGTTGCATAAGTGTGTGAGCCAGGGGCTAAAAAACTGTGAGCTAGCTCACACTAACTCAGCTTAGAGGGAACACTGGTGTAAAGTGCCATCAAATCACAGCCAATTTACAGAAACTCTGTAGGGTTTTCCAGCCAAGAGACAAACAGAGGTGGTCTGCCGTTGCCTGCCTCTGCGTAGCAACCTTGGACTTCCTTGGTTGTCTCCCATCCAAGTACTAACCCGGGCCAACTTTGCTTAGCTTCTGACTTCTGGCAAGACCAGGCTAGCCTGGGCTATCCAGGTCAGGGCAATTGTCACATTGGCAAACAGTTATTGTAATCGATTGGGTTGAGGGTTGAACAGAACTTGGTTTATACCATCAGGGGCAAGTAAACCTAGTTCATACTCTCCAGTTGCCCTGAAAGTCGGCAGGAAGGGTTTCCATCCTCGACAGTCCTTCTGAGATTTCCTAACTTTCTCAGCTACGTATATTTTATTTAGGCCCCAAGCACACAGGCTGGATATCACGGGGGGTGGCGTGGCTAATTGCCCCGGCGCAGTTTGATCCGCGATTACGCGATCAGACGCGCTGGCGGCACAGCACGGGTCCTTCCCTCGGTGCCAGCGGGTAAACGAGGGACCGGAGGGGAATGCTGTGCGCCGGCGCGATCACACCACGGGCGTCTGGAGGCAGTCCATGGCAAACGTTTACTAGTACCTTGGAGGTACTAGTTTTTGAATGTGCATTGTTGGCGGTAAGCCACGGGTGCGCTCCACTTCCCAGATGTTGGGGTGTGATCGCGCCCGGATAATCCGCCCACCTTCAGTGCCTCTCCCGCGGCAACTTTGCCGTGTGACCGGGGCCATAATAGTTCCTGCCATCCCAGTTTACATGGTGTTATGTAGGGGTTTTATTCATCACGGTAGCACAACACGTGCTCACTGATAACACATTCCAAGCATAAACGGGGCATATTCATGCAAACATTGATTATGTGATAGTCATGGGAAAAGAGCTTAAAATCCTTTACTTCCATGCTCCCAGAAGTGATTTATAAGAAAGTAAGCCGGTTTCAAACAAAAGAATTTGGTTTGAATATATAGGATCACAGTAGGATCACTTTCAGTCTGCCTTGAGAAACTCGAGATAACAGTGAAATTCCTTAGCTATAGGAGCTGGTATTTAAGAATAAAAAGAATCAGCACTGTCCTGCATGAAGTAGTTCCTGGTTTCCAGATGTTAAAATGGAGTTCCACAGAAGCTTAGGGTAGAAGAACAGACTCCTCATATTCCTCCTGTCTTCAGAGCCTGGGCACCACTTCTCTTGTGCCAGTTGGGGGAGTCAGGGCAGGATTTGCAGTAGAAAAGCAATAAAAGGGCACTTAATCCTTCTTTTAACCATACCTGAATTTCACTCCCCCCACACACACACACAATCCCCCCCATCCACACAAGCTGCTGTTCTATCACCCTGTTTTTCACACCTGCATTTCTACTGCGAACATAGTTCTGGAATCTTTGTGTGGAGGAGGTTCAGCTTCAGGGAAGGGCCACGGAGGGCGGGGGACAGCACCCAGAGGCAAAGTCAGGTATCTTCCTCCTTCCCCAAGCTTTCAGATAGGAAGCTGAAGCAGTATGGGGCCTTAGAAGCTCAGTTTTTCAGGCTGAAGGTAGGACAGGCATCTGGTTGGCCTGGTTTCGGTGCAAGAAGTCTGGCTTCAGGACACATGGTTTGGATTGGGTTCGCCATGGACATCTGGGAGCCAGGGAGTCAAGGATTCCGGGGCTTCACCCAGGAGCCTCAGACTGGGACTTAGCTTGGAGCCAAACCAAATGTGATGGAGGTCACAGAGCATCATTAGTCTGGTTAAGTAAATGGCATGTGTAAAGTTACGGTGCAGGTTTTTAAAAGAGAAACGACATGTCCTTTAACAACCAAGAGTTTGGTCTCTTTTCAGAGCGCTAACAGCACTGCAGAAATCGCAATTCCCAACAGCAAAACCAAGAGGGGATTGAACACAATTTGCCCGTAAGAGACTGGTGTAGATCTGTGATCTACTTTTTACACCACATCAGTTGAAATGCTGTAAGATCGAGCCAGGTTATCCTTTTCATTTTTTTGTTTCTAGATAGATCCCCTTGATTGGCACTGAGTTTTATGCTCTGTTAGGCTGCAATCCTAAAAACACTTTCCTAGGAGTAATCCCCATTGAGTAAAACGGGACTTACATATGAGTAGACCTACTTAGGTATGCTCCCTTAGTGTTCCAGGTACCAAGATAAGTTCTAGCGAGGTCAAGGCTGGTACTGGTGAAGCTCTAATGCCGTTTCAGTTTATTTTATTACTCTTATGCAAATATGTAGGGGCAGGTAACGTTTTTGTTTTTGACATGTGTCATTTTTGCAGTGAAAGATCTTGCCGTTAGCCGGCTACCATTTTTCAGTCTGAGAGCATCTGAAATAAAAGCCAACACGTCTGTCCCATTTTCATAGATTACTTAAATGCAAATGGGCAGATATATAGAATGCAGTTTCTCCTTTATTATTACTGTCTGTACAGCAAAAAGGCATAAAGCTGTCTCTCCCCTTTTATCCGCTCAACCTGACATCAAACCTAACTGTGTTCTCATTAGTGTTCGGCTGTCATGTACAGAAGATGAACTTGTAAACTTCATTCAGGGCATAAAGGCATTAATGATTTCGGCAGCATTCCTCGTTCAAGGGCTTATCTCTAGAAGTGGCAGAACATTTACTTCCAGAGCACGCCACTAAAACAGGAACGAGCGTGTAAAAGGTGCCATTGCAGAAGGGTAAGCATCCACATCCGTTCATATTACAGGATTTGTCTCAGGGTAGGATAACAACAAAGGGGGCTCATACCGCTTTCCTGTGGGGTACGAAATTCCAGAGTTAGCTTCTATCCTGATCTGTTACAAAGAAAGTGAAAGAGAGGGATGGAGAGAGAGAAAAAACAACGGAACTCACCTTTAAAATATCTGTTATTTGCAAACATAATAGCAGAACGTATTTGAAGCAAACAAGCTCTTGAAGCAGGCAGCACCACTGGTAGTTCTTCATAAGATCCTGAAGAGCAACAGGATAAATCCCTTCAACCTCCTCCCCAAAGCTACTTTCTATTCAGTCCATTCCAGCTAAACTCCCAGCTTTCTGTCTCTGCCGGCCCATATTCAACTGTCTTTCCTTTCCCCTCCGACTAGCTACAAGCCATGACATTCCAAACAAATGGAGAAAGAAGAAGAAGAGAGGAAGAAGAGATTGGATTTATATCCCACCCTTCACTACCCAAGGGAGTCTCAGCGCGGTTTACGAACTCCTTTCCCTTCCCCACCCCACAACAGACACCCTGTGAGGTAGGTGGGGCTGAGAGAGCTCTGACAGAAACTGCTCTTTTCCAAGAACAGCTGTGCCAGAACTGTGGCTTGCCCAAGGCCATCCAGCAGTTGCCAGTGGAGGAGTGCGGAATCAAACCTGGTTCTCCCAGATTAGAGTCCACGCACTTAACCACTACACCAAACTGGCTTGATTTTGAGATTTTGAGCCATTAAGAAACCTTTTCTAATGGCCTGTCATCACCTATTTGGTGTCTAAGGAAAACAGAACATTTTAACAGGTCATTCAGAATCATCAAGAAAGCCAGTTTGGTGTAGTAGTTAAGAGTGGCGGACTGTAATCTGGATAACCCAGTTTGATTCCCCACTTCTCCACATGCAGCCGGCTGGGTGACCTTGGGTCGGTCACAGTTCTCTCAGAGCTCTCTCAGGCCCACCTACCTCACATGGTGTCTGTTGTGGGGAGGGGAAGGGAAAGGAGTTTTTAAGCCGCTCTGAGACGCTGAGTGAAGGGTGGGGTATAAATCCAATCTCTTCTTCTTCATCAAGGCACCCAGCCTCAAAAACGTATTAATACTTATGATGAGTGTGGCTTTTCTAAATGACCCATAAATTAATATACAAACAAGTTTCTAGAAAGGCAGCAAAAGGTTCCAGCGCTCCCACTTCTGAAGAAAAAGGACTTTGGCAAAGGCTACTTTGAATGCGATGGTGTTCAGAATGGATGGAAAGAATGAGGGAAAATAGGATTTCCTCGGTTCTGTTTCCAGAATTTCCTCCCCTCCCCCCTGGTCCCTGGCTCCAGTTTTTGGTGATTTGAGGGTCCTCTAGGAAAGTGTACCCAAGGGCTCAGTAAGACTCTAATGCCAATAGGGGAATGCACTAATGTGACATGGTTTTAATATCATATTAGAGAGTCATGAGCATGAGACTCTCTAATTGAGAATTCTGTCTTTTCTATTCAAAAATCTCACATCCGTGACTTTCTAATGTGATCTTAAAATGATATCACATTAGGGAGTTGTTTGCATTAGAGATTCTTACTGAGTCCTTGGACGCATTTCCCCAGAGATGCTATTATAATGAAAAAGTGCACCCAGGAACCTCAGAGACATTTCCTCCGTTGTCCATGCTTATCTGTTTGACTGAAAGATGAGATTAAAGTGTAATCGATTGATTATTAGGCAGCAAAGCCCAAGCGGTAATCTTGCCTGTGTTTCTAAATTGCAGGATCGTGGAAGTGAGAAAATAATTTTTTTCCATCCAATAGCCATGGAACTCTACAAAGACACTGGGGGAAATGTTGTATTTTTTAGTATATTTACTAAAGGAACAAACTTTTGAGTGTGCATGCACCCGAAAGCTTATACCCAGAATTGAACTTGGTTGGGCTTAAAGGTGCTGACTTTGTGCACTTTGTGCGGTTGCTTCAGACGAACATGGCTGCCCACCTGAATGAACCTTAAAGAAGAAGAGATTAGATTCATACTCCACCCTTCACTACCTGAAGGAGTCTCAGAGTGGCTTACAATCTCCTTTCCCATCCCCTCCCCACAACAGACACTCTGTGAGGTAGGTGGGGTTGAGAGAGCTCTCTTGAGAACTGCCCTTGAGAGAACAGCTCTGAGAGAACTGTGACTGACCCAAGGTCATGCCAGCAGCTGCATGTGGAGGAGTGGGGAATCAAACCCGGTTCTCCCAGATTAGATTCTGCGCTCCTAACCAGCTCCTAACCACTACATCAAACCAAGGGTGTAGACTTTCCAATTTCCCGGGGGGGGCTGGGGCTGGGCCAGAGGCATTGCTTTGCTAGGAGCAAGGGTGGCTCCCGGGGGAGGCTGAGCAGCTTCCTGAAAATTTCGGCGGGGGCTGAAGCCCCGCCGCCCCCACGAAGATTACGCCTATGCATCAAACTGGAGTGGGAGACACCATAATTTGATCAGGAAATGGGATCACATAGGATTTCACCATCATCCCTAGGAAACCTCTCACTGTTTTAAAATTCTTCAGGGGAAGAAGAAAACAGCAAAAAATCTTGTGACATCTTAAAGACTAATGCAGTTCTAATCATTTTATGTCAATGCTTTTATCTTGTTTTTTTAAAAGTTTAGATTAAAGTTTCAGTTTTATGAACTACTTACCATAAACAAAATGTTTTGGAATATATATTATGTATCTATAACTCTGTACCGCTTGCTGCATACCGTCATACCAGAGGTCCATTCGTCTCAGTTCTGTTTCTTTTGGTGGGCAGGAGTTCTCCAGGATCTTTCCCATCATCTGTAACCTTAGATCCTTTAACTGGAGATGCCTGGGATAGATCCTGGGCCCTTGTGCTTGTAAAGTGTGTGGTCTACCAGTAAACCAAAGCCCATAAGTATGACTGTATGTTGACTTCCGGTGGGTGGATCGGCGATGACGGTCGCTCTCCTCGATGTCTGAGGAGGCGACTAGCACACCCTCAGCTTGGAGGGGTGCCACCTCAAGTGGCACCTCCACGGAGCCCTTGTGAAAGGTTCCAGGCCAGGGGGCTCTCGAGGGTCAGCCTCTTCGACGGCTGGATGCCAGAGAATAGAGGCTTCCCTCCACCCCGATGGTCCGGCCGGCTGGGTGACCTTAGGGTACAAGCCAATCTAACCGGGACAAGCGCAGGAGATCGAGCGAAATAGCATATGAAGAGAGAGGGGTCAAGTTGTGACCAACAATGAACGTGAGTTGGACATAAACAGATTTTTTTTACTAAAACGGAGTACCCCCCCCCCCGGTGGGAAAAGCGGTGCGTAAGGAGGGACGCCTCCTAAGCACGTGAATGGACTAATGTAGCGAAGGGGGAAGGGGGGAAGCAAACAGTGAATTCTTTTCTGAGAGACTTACTTGAGTACCGATAGTGGAGCGACGAGTCTTTCAGGTCCTGCCATAGCGGTTTGGAAGTGTAAACAAAGTGAAATATGGTGGCTTCCCGAGGAAAGTTAAAACCGAAACCAGGCAGTCAGAGCCCAAGACCAGATGAGGGAGCAGACGTCATGAAGTCGCTAGCGGATATGCTGAAGCCAGTACTGGAGCAACTTGGTGGTATTAACCAGCAACTGGCCATACTGAACCAAAACTTCGCTCTGCAGCAGCGCCAGGTGGCAGAAACGGAGAAGTGGAGCATGCAACTGTAAAAATTACAGAGATGGATATCACAAATAAGAAGATGAAGAAAAGAGTGACAGATGTGGAAACAGCACAAAAACTTCAGGAAACCCATGTGTTACAGCTTCAAATGGAAAAAGCTAATGTGACTCTCAGATTTCAGGGGTGCCGGAAAAGGAAAAAAGAAGATTTAAAGAATACTCTGGGAGAGATCATCGCTCCAGTAACAGGTATTTCAGCGGATGAAATAGTAAAAGACATGGAGGCTGCCTACAGAGCATACTCCAATTATATCAGGAGAAATGACCTGCCTGGAGAGATTGTGGTGAGATTTGCAAGAAGACAGACCAGATATGCGGTATTAAAGGCAACCTCGGCAAACCCACTTAAAATTGGGAATACAATCATAAAGACTTTAAAGGATATACCATTTGAAATCCGTTAAAAGAGGAAAGGTTACAAGGAACTGATTACATTTCTTCAAACTAATGGAATTCAGTACAGGTGGGCGAGTCCTGAAGGTGTAATTTTTAAAGTTAACGGGAAAAGAGAGAAGATTGACTCCATCTTCAAAGCTAAGGAATTTTTGAGACGTCAGCTTGGGCCGGAAGTAGAACGTAAAGATGAAGAATCCAAGTCAAGTGACTCTGCTACCTCGGGAACGGACGAGGACTCTGTGGGGGAAGCGGGTGCGAAAGCTGGAGTAACAAAAAATGTGTATGACTTTAGGGATAGAAAACCGAAGTAAGGGCAGAAGGACTCTGTAAATGGCTCTTTGAAGTAAGAAGATGCTCAAGAAGAACTCTCATAAAGATTAACTTACTAATATAGAAGCTGTGTTAAACAAGAACTTCACAAGTATATTGTATTACTAACACTTGTATTACTAACATTTAGATTAACATGGAAAGGATCTCCTACTCTTGGGATTTTAGTTAGTGTGCGATCTTTCCTTTATCCTTAGTTGTAGCTTCCCCCTCCCTATTTTTCGTTGTAGTTATTAGTCTTATAAAAATAATAAAAATACCCTTTCGAGAGTGTTTTTTTTTAAGTATGTCTGTATGTTTGCATGGATTTAATGAGTAATGGCCATTTTTGTGGCCTGGCAGCAAACAACAGCAGCAAGAAGGTTTAAAGCATCTTTGTAAATCTGGGCCCCAAATAAACAGGCCCACTTTCTCATGCAGCACAGTCTTCGGCTCTTGGTTTTGATTCATCACCTGAAAGGTGGCTCAGCGCTACCATCATGTTAAGATATGGGTGTCTCTGAAGAGCGACCCTACATGCTGTTTTGTATCCGTTACTGAGAAGTGTACAAGGAATAACTTTCTGTGTAGTTTATGCCTTGACAATGTTTATAGACATTTGGGGGGTAATAAGATAACAGGCCAACTGCTGGCTGAAACCCGTGATGTTTGTATGGAACTGTACAGCCATATATTCTTCCTGTCGTCTCCTTAGTTTGAAGCACTGTTTATTAGTGCGCAAAGGCTAAAAGTTGAAAATGTATCTTGCAAACTGTTGGAAAAAAGAGAGTCTGAGGACATCTGTCTCAACCCAAGTCTTGCTGCATCAGTAAGTATGTTCCATTGTTACTTGATTTTGTGCTTTTCAAGTGCCAGTGAACAGCCTGAGAGATGAACAGCTGGATTGACCAATGTTAGTATACTACAGTATAGGTTCTAAACCTGTAATGGGCTCTTATTCGTTATTGCTTCAGCTAAGCTCCGTAAAAGACCGTACTACAATATCAGTGCAATCCTAAGCACATACCCTTAGAAGTAAATCCCTCGTGAGTGTATTTAGGATTGTGTCCCCATCTACAGTATAAATGCCATCACCTGTAGGTCTCTAAACTTGATATTGACGCTCCATTATGTCCTTCCCATGGTTTGGTTGATGGCCAAACTATGTGAATGGGTTTGATGGGGCCATTTGAAGATGCCTCCTGGTTGAAACACAGCAGCTACTGCAGTAGAGAAATGGGTAGAAACAAATGTTAGTTTATAATATGTGTTTTATCATACATTATTAGGTATTTTATTATATTTATTGTATTTATATGTTAGAATGTTTATCATGATGTTACCTGATTTGAGCCTGGACACAGGGAGAGCAGGGTACAAATCCAGTAAAATAGATAAATAAAAAACGTGTTACGTTTGTAGGGGCCATTTCACATATTACAGAAAGACAAACTGGAGTTTTCCACTGGGTGAATGCTCACATGGGACTTGAAATAAATCATAGTTCATGGATTAATGTAAAAGTATTCTGCTTGTGTTTGCATATATTGGTCCCGTTTGCATATCTGGACTTCTCTGTTTGCATATCTGGACTTCTCTGTTTGTTTGGTTTCTTGGGATGATTCTCCTTTGGGCTTCTTGTTAGCCATTCAGTCATGTTCAAGTCTTGGTGATTCTATGGGCCAGCTCTCTCAATGTTTTCCGATCTTGTACTGTTTCTTTGAGTCGTTCCATGCTCAGGCTGGTGTCGACTTTTATGATGTCTAGCCACCATGGTCTTTGGTGACCTGGTTTCCTTTGCTGCTAACCAGTCCAAGCATAATTGCTTTTTCTAGTGAGTTCTTCTGCATAACATGGCCGAAATAAGTCAGTTGCAATTTTGTCCTTTTTCCTTCCAATGGCATGTCTGGTTTTACGCACTCCTTTGGGCACACAGGTTTAAACCGTGTTTTTTTTCCTTGAATGGCATATTCTAATCTTACAGATGAATCCAGGAGCATTCCTTGCCTACACTGAGAGTTTACAGCAAAATAAAAGAACACATTATCTTAATGTTTCCAAGGTTTTTTATTTATGTATTTATTTTGCCTGGTTGGCTAGAGGCATAGATGACTGGGCAAGACGTTAAACACATAAATCCATACCCGTTCTTCATATATCAAGATGGGAGGCCATGTTAGTCTGCCTGTTTCAGTAGAAAAGAGCAAGAGTCCAGCAGCACCTTAAAAGGTAAAGGTAAAGGTTCCCTTGCTCGAAAGCCAGTCGAGTCCGACTCTAGGATTGCGGTGCTCATCTCCGTTTCCAAGTTGAAGAGCCAGCGCTGTCCGAAGACGTTTCTGTGGTCATGTGGCTGGCATGACTAAACACCAAGGCGCACGGAACGCTGTTACCTTCCCACCGAAGTGGTACCTATTTATCTACTTGCAATTTCTTGGTTTCGAACTGCTAGGTTGGCAGGAGCTGGAACTAGAGACGGGAGCTCACTCCGTCATGCGGCAACTCGGGTCTCGAACTGCTGAACTACTGACCTTCCACAGCCTGCAGTTCAGCGTCTTAACCTCTTGAGCCACCGCAGCACCTTAAAGACTAACAAAATTTGTGGCAGGGGATGAGCTTTCGTGAATCACTGTGGCTCATCCCCTGCCACAAATTTTGTTAGTCTTGAAGGTGCTACTGGACTCTTGCTCTTTTCTACTACTTGTTCATATATGCTACTGGAGTACCCCAGTAATCCAAGCCTTCCCTTGACTCATGAGTGAGGTAAATGGATGGACATGTGTGCTGTGGGCACCACTCATCCAAGGCTGTCATGTTCAGCTTGGATATGTGTCCAAGAGGCATTCTTTCACTGTGTGCAAAACCCAGGATTCCATGCATGTGCTAAAATATGCCTCTTGTAAAAAGGTAAAGGTTCCCTTGCTCGAAAGCCAGCCGAATCCGACTCTAGGGTTGCGGTGCTCATCTCCGTTTCAAAGCCGAAGAGCCAGCGCTGTCCGAAGACGTTTCCGTGGTCATGTGGCCGGCATGACTAAACACCAAGGCGCACGCAACGCTGTTCCCTTCCCACCGAAGTGGTACCTATTTATCTACTTGCAATTTCTTGGTTTCGAACTGCTAGGTTGGCAGGAGCTGGAACTAGAGATGGGAGCTCACTCCATCATGCGACACCCGGGTCTCGAACTGCTGAGCTACCGACCTTCCACAGCCTGCAGTTCAGCGTCTTAACCACTTGAGCCTCCGCAGCTCCATGTCTCTTGTAGTAGAGAGAAATTATGGAAACCCTTTTGCTTATATTTCACTTAGCTCACCTCCACTGCTTATATAGTTCAAGAAAACCATATGTAGTATAAATGCCATGATTTGATGAAGTCTCAGCAGTACAATACACAGACGTTCTTACAGCATAAGCACCCAACTTGATTAGCAAAAGAAGGAAAATGCATCTGCAGTTTTAGGAACAGATTTATCAGTGAAATAATATTTTATTTTGCTATTTGCTTAAAAAATACCCTAAATACACATGAAAAATGTGAAGCCTAATAGCAAAAGGGCGTGTGTTGAGATATATCTGAAGTTTTTTTTGGTGTTTTTTTTTTGGAGCTAATCATGTGTTTCTAGTTTGGTACCTTCACAAAAGAGAAAATATGATCCTTTTGATCAAAATATCAATAATGAGACTGGGGTTGTTAGGAAGAGGTTGTGTTAAGAACCCCGAGAAATCCCTGAACACTTAAAAAGCACTTTTAAAGAGGCATCACTACAAATTCTGCTCAAGCCTTTTACAAGTCTTTTAAAAAGAAATTGAAAAGAAAGACCTTTCTACCTAAAGCGAAGCCCCACATTTGCTGAGAACAGATACAAACAGGTACAGCGACATGGCTTTGTCAAAAAGAATATTTCACACAATACATTTTAACATGCAGTTAAAGTGTTTTAAATGTATACCTAAAAAGTGTGAATGCAATAAACCTGTGTTTGCATACATTAGGATCACATAGGGACACTTATCATGCCAGCAATATTGAGAGACAGTTTGGTGTACTGATTAAGAGCATGGACTCCAATCTGGGAGAACCGGGTTTGATTCTCCACTCCTAGGGTGTCTGTTGTGGGGAGGGGAAGGGGAAGGAGACTGTAAACTGATCTGAGACTCCGAGTGAAGGGCGGGGTATAAATCCAATCTCTTCTTCTAGAGAATAGGTACAATCCAGCCCCTCCCTGTGGTTACCACTCAAAGTGCTTAATTCTGGCTTGGATTGTGACCAGTGGTTGCTGGTTAGAAAAGAAGGGACTTGTATGAGGGGGAAACAAAGTCTTCATTTATTTAGTATGTTTTGATCTCACGTTTCTTGTCGGTGAGGACCCAAAACGGCTTACAAGATACAGAACAGAATTTAAAATTGAATTGAATATTTCAACCCCTGCCCTCCATGAACCCAAGATACACAAAATATCCTGGGCTGGTGTGCACCAGGTTAGTCCATCAAGAACATGGACTAAGAGCCAAAGGCCCAAAGCCTTTAAGGTCCTGCCCTTTGGTTCATTACAAAGCCACAAATGGCGGCTACGGGTGGGGGGGGGTGCAATCCAGATTTGCAAGCTGCCAGCTCTCTCCCTCCAAATCCCAACTGCTTCTGAAAGTGCTGCCGGCCACACCCAGGACCAAAATATCTGTCACAGAAGAGAGTAATCAGCCTGGATTTTACAAGTTGGCAGCCATCGTCCCACAATTCCTCTCTCCTGCTTTCTTTTATGGTTACCAGCTCTAGGCTGGGAGATTGTGGGAGATGTTGAGGGTGGAGCTTGGGGAATATAGAGTTTGGGGAGAGGAGGGACCTGAGCACGGTATAATGCAATAGAGTCCAGCATGGTGTAGTGGTTAAGAGTGGCAGGCTCTAATCTGGAAACCCGGGTTTGATTCCCCTGTCCTCCACATGAATCCAGTTGGGTGACCTTGGGCCAGTTACGGTTCTCTCAGAGCTCTCTCAGCCCCACCTGTCCCACAAGATGCCTGTTGTGGGAAAGGGAAGTCGATCGTAAGCCGCTTTGAGAACCTTTCGGGTAGAGAAAAGTGGAGTGTAAAAATCAACTCTTCTTCTTCTTCAATAAAGTCCATTTTCCAAAGCAGCCGTTTCCTCCAGGGAAACTGAACTCTGTAGCCTAGCAATCAGTTGTAATTCTGGGAGATCACCCACTGCCTCTTGGATGCTGGCAACCCCATTTCTGATGCTTCCTAAAAAAGAGCCCTTTTACGGCTGTGCGGGTGGGAGGGAACTTCCCTTTTAAATATCCTGTCAGCTACATTGGACTAATAAGAGGACGGTTTGGGAAATAGCTGTGTGAATATTTTAAGAGTGAGCAAATTAAATAACTTGAAATTCAATAAAAATGCAGAAAGCTTCCTTTGCAAAAAACCTCTTTAATACTGGCGTCCTTATTAGTAATACTTAATCAGTCTCTATGGCATTTACACACTGATTTTTATTCCACTTCCTTGGTTTCATTAGTGCTTATTTGCCATAATTAAAACCTGCCACAGAGAATCATAAGGGAAGTGTGTGTGTGTATTGCGCCTCCCCACCACCACCCGTGTGTGGGTTCAGAATGAAACCCAGCACTGAAAACCCATCCCAAGCTTGAAAACAAACCACCCAACAGCTTAAAATGAATGTTTACAGTTTTCAGGCTGAAAACACACTTCTAAAAATGGTGTTAAGAGGTCAACCCCCTTAATTAAAAGCCCGAGTCAAGACAAATGTTTTGGCCTGCCATGGTGCCTTAAAAACTAGTGTAGGCCCCAGGTGAGCCTAGGGCATTCCACAAACAAGGTGCCACTCTTGAAAACAACCCTACATCTGGTTGCCACGTGCCTCACAGCTGAAGGCAGGGGCACAGAGGGCAGGGATTGTGAGGAATATCTTAGCTTGCTGGACAGAAGGTATGGGAGGAGGCAGTCTGTGACGGATTCCCAAAAGGGAACACCTGGAGAAGGGCGTTGTGCAGACATAGGGCGGCGTGGAGAAATGGAATGTTCGGGAGGTCGATGGACAGAAAACGGACAGGAGGGGGGGGTGAACGGGACGGGGAGTGAGGGAGGAGGTGAAGAGCGGTTGGAGGTTAACAGCCATCGGGAACCGACACATTTTGGGAAGAATCCCAGAGGGCGGTTTAATTGTTGGAACATATGGAACGTGTATCTGAATAAGGTTGTGCTGGAGGAAGATGCGAGGTGTCACAGGAAAACCGTTTTATTTTGTTAAACAACGGAGTCCGGTCACTAATTTCCGCTGGTTTTAAAAGCCTTGGAGTGAACCAGGAGAGTTTTATAACGAAGAACGGAGCCAGTGGGTAAGTGGTCCCCGCTACTACCCGAAGCTAGCAGTGTCCCTCGTAAGTAAAACCCAGAGTGGTGTCCTCAAGGTGGTGGCCTGTAAGAGGCCCGTAACACCGTCCTTCATGTACCCTGACCCGAAGTCACTCTTAATATATAAAAAAGACACTTTGACTTTGGCCCAGAAACAAATTTATGTGACAAAGAACTATAAAAATTACCTCAGTCCCACACGTCTCCTATATAGGTTCCTATTAGGCTCACCAGGCTTCCTGCTATGGTGGGAGGCCAGCTCTTGGGAGATCCATTGTCTTAAATTATGCATGTCTCCAGAGTGTGGAGGCGGTCATTAGCTAGCCAGCCGCTCTTACTCATACTTCTAAACTACATGTCCCAGGCATCTCTCTGGCTGGCATCCATTTTGTGTCATTTTGGGCCGGGGGAGTGTATTGCACATGATATCTGAGATGATATATTAGGAAGGGTGTTTATGGTTTTCTAGCTATGGACTGCCCCTCAGTGAGAGGTGGGGTCTGACTGCTAAAAAAAAGTCATGGGTCACCATGGAAGAGCCCACCCAATGCTGCTAGGTCACAACCTAGATACGGCTTTGTAAGTTTCTTTTTTTTAATATAGGGTGGCGATCTTTGCGTACATTATAGACGAAAAGAAATTACATAGGATAGCTGGATTCAAGACCGGTAGCACATTAGAGACCAACAGGATTTTCTGGGGTACGAGTTTCCGAGAGTCAACGCTCCCTTCATCTCAAAAGCTCATACCTTCCCAAAATCTTATTGGTCTCTAAGGTGCTACTGGACTCGAACCGAGTTGTTCTACTGCAGACCAGCATGTCCATCCAGGGCTGGCTCGAGGCGTTTCCGCACCCTAGGCGAGGCTGCCTTATGGCGCAGATGCCAACTTCCCGGTGGGGCCTGGAAACCTGGAGCCCTCTGGAGCCAGCCACCCTTTTGCTGCTGCCACCACCACCACCTCCTCCCCCCCCGCCGCCACCACCAAAGGGGGGGGAGAAGGGGGGGAAGCATAGCTTGGCGCCCCATCCAGGGCCTGGTGCTCTAGGCGAAGGCCTAGTTCACCTAGTGGGTGAGCCGGCCCTGTGTCCATCCTCCGAAGGTATAATTAAAGATAATTATAGAATTGCAACTGGTATTTTAAAATCAGTGTGTCTAAAATGTTGGGTATCGGGGACAAACCAGCACCCTCGAAGTAAAATAGGAGGAATTCATTATTCTTACAATTAAGAAGATGGTTTCAAGATTAACTGTTGGGCATCCTCGTTATGACTGGGGAATAGCTCAGT